>NW_006159883.1:473478-477080 GCF_000334495.1 Tupaia belangeri chinensis
TGTGGAGCGCGGGACGTCCCCCGCCGTGGCAGGGCCTGCTGAGTTCGTGCGCGTGCGAAGGGGAGGGCGGCCTGACCGGGGCCAGCAGCCAGGGGGCCAGGGCAGCGCGGCGCCGCCTGAGCTGCGCCCTCTGGGGCGCTCAGGTTGCCCCGAGAGCTGCGAGCTGCTAGTCAGAGCGCTCCTCCTTCGCGCGCCCGGGAACCGAGCAGCTGCAGACTTGAGAAAGCAGCCCCGCCGGGGTCGTGACAGTGCCCCTCACAGGGACCCCGCTTTTGTTCCCACGGGAGTTTGTCTCAGCTATTCTGGGGTGCACTTTGTGGTTGGAACCGGGGGCGTGAGGTTCGCCCCCGCGGGTCTGCAGCCTGTCCTCCCCCGAGGATTTCTTCTCCGGGGCTGAGCGGTCTTCAGCATTGCTCCGAGCGCAGTTTTCCACCTGCAGCGACTGGCCAGGGGAGATCCCTTCTTGCGCCCGGGGCCGCGGGCCAGACCAACCCCCCTCCCATCGCAGGCGAAACTTGGTCCCGCCGTGACCCCCAAGAGACCGCATCTCATGATACAGATCATTTACGAGCCAAGATAAGGCCAGGAGGTGGGATTGGCCGAGAAAGCGGCTGAGTATTTTCTTGAAGGGTTTTCCTTTCCAGCCGGGAGGTGGGGGCTTTTGTGTGGATGAATGGAGCCGGTCTGCGTGGCCGGAGTTTTGGGGCTCGAATGCAGAACGCGTCTGATACGAAGCACTTTAAACTTCTTTCAAGTTGTCTTTATGTTTTCTATAGAAAACAGAAGAGCAAGCAAGAGGCAAGTGGAGAGAATAAAAACACTAAAGAGGGGAAGAGGAGAGAGAAACTGGGAGAGAGGAAAGGGGGGGGCAAGTTTGAAAAGAGAGAGCAGGGGGAGAAAGAAAGAGAGACAGAGACACCGAGAGACCAGGAATGAATGGGAAGGGCGAGGAGGAGGCAGAAGGACCGGCAAGCTCTCTCCCTGGCTTTGCGTTGCTAGGTAGCAGGAGGGAGCTGCGTGTGACCGACCACCAGACAGACAGAGCGGACGCTGCTGCCACCGCGGGACTAATCTGTCTGTGGGGATGGGAGAGTCTGCCCTTTCGCCTCCTGCCCCTTCCTTCCCGTCGGACAACTTAATTGACCTACAATGAAAATGAAACCCCTATTGTTGTAGGATTAGCCAAAGCAATAAATTGATTTCTCTGAATCACATATTGGGGTTGATGGTGGGGACTGTGGAAACCCCCATATTTGGAGGAGAGAGCAGAGGTCTTTTGGATGGGCCGTGGCATGTATTCAAATGGTTAATCTGCTTTTTTCCCCCTCAATTCTTAGCGTAAGCTCCTTAGAGGAATCAAGTAAGTAATTATACAGCAGCTCCTAGCAGCACCCAGTTCAGACTTCCTAGGAGGAAGTTTGGAATCGCCAACAAATCTCAACACACAGTCTTGCAAAAGGGTTTGGAAAGGGAGAAGAAGCAAGGGGAGGCCATTAGCAATTCCTTCTTGGAACACCTCTGCTTCTGTTGGTAACTGAAAGCGTTTACTGCAGTGGAAGGTTTGTACAGTACTTAGGGTTATATATATCTCATGCCCTAAATAAAGTGATAGGATTTAATATATATTCCTGTCAGTGTGGACAAAAGGAATCTTGTCCTGATTCATCTGAAAGTCCCCTTACAATCAAAATATGTTCTCTTCCCTGAGGTTGATGGTTTAGTCACTAAATAACCTGTATTTACTCTTCTTGGTGGCTTATGTCCATCTATCTTCCAGTCTATGATAATAATATATTATAATACGTACAGAAATATAGTTATATAACAGGACTATGTGGCCTGTTTGAATCCTGGCCCTGGTGGCTTGAAAAACATGCTGAGCACATGTGCATACATGCCCCAAGTCAGGACAGGACAGAGAAATGGAGAAGGGATTGTGGCATGGCCACACCTCAGTCAAGGGGTTGTCTCTCTTTCTCTCTGGGAAGCACATATACATTCTGGCAAATTAAAAAAAAAAAAGAAATAGAAATAGTTACATAACATACAATTCTAAATACTTTTATTGGCTCATTTAATTTTCATGATATCCCTTTGAAGAAAGTACTCTTGTTATCTCTATTTTACAGATGGGAAAACCGAAGCATAGGGCAATGAAGTAGTTTGTCTAAGATCATACTGCTAGAAAATGGCAGAACTATGAGGCAAACCTAAGGGATTGTGAGTCCAGAGTCCATAATTTAACTGTGATAGTGTTAAAGAAGTGTTAAGGAGACTAAGAGACATTTTGCAAATTTTAATATACAAGATAAAATCCAATTCTATTTCATTATGGTGGATTTTTTTTTCTTTTTGAGAAACTTCAAATTTCTAAGATCCAAATACAAGTCTTCTCATTCCTAGTCTTCCTATTTGATTATTTTTAGACAGCATGTCCTCGGAATGTCTTTGACATGGTAGGTTGAGGAAATTTCTAGGTTCCTATTGTATTTATCCTGACTCATCATATGAAGTAAAGTATGATGTCATTGTATAGGACCTTATATAAGCACCATATTTTAGGTAAGATCTCACTGCAAACTGAGTATTTTGTGATTTATTTATTTATTTGCTACAGGATATGTGCACTTGCTGGAGAGATGAGAGGGAAAAAGAGAAAGTGAGAAATCATTCCTCCAGGGGAATGGCCATGCCACAGTCCCTTCTCCTTTCTCTTGTTGGAATTTTGGGCACACTTGTACATGTGCCAGATGTGTTTTTCACACCACCAGGTCTGGGACTCAAATGGCACAGTCGGTCATGTGGGAGCCAGCTGCCTTGACCACCACGCCAATGACTGGCCCTGTTTTTTTTTTTTTTTTTTCTTTTAACTTACTCCACATTGGTAGTTAAGCATTATTTGCATTATCCTCATATTTTATATAGAACTTTTCCAGAAAAAAAGAGCTGGAATTTTAAACTGTGCAGGTTCCAACAGTGATTTCACTACTTTCTATCTATGTGACCTTGGAGAAGTCACCTAACTTGCAAAGCTTAGATTGCTTATCTGCAAAATTGACATAATAGTAAGAAAACCTATCCCATAGCATTTTGTGGGCATAAAGAGAAAATATATAAACAGCTTAACATAGTATAAGGCCTTTGGGCAATGAAAATAAACTAGTAGCTATTTTCATTATATTTATCCACATTTAAAGTGTCGTACTCTTTTGCCTACTATTATTCATACTTCCAATTTTCAAATGTACAATAGGAAAGTCTTTATGAATTTTCCACTCACAGATCTTTGAGAAATTCCCAGATCCCAGGATGTAATTTTAAGTTTTTTTTTTTGAGAAAATTGTTGAGTTTAAACAAAGTTACATTCTTTTTGTTTTCTTTTTTTTTTCCTGTAGTCAGGCAAGTGCACTCACCAGAAGAAACAGAGAGACAGTGAAAGGGAAAGTGAGAAATCACCCCCTGCGGGAGGTGGCCACACTTCAGTCCCTTCTCCTCCTAGGATTTTGGTCATGCATGCACATTGCTGGCATGATTTTCAAGCCATCAGGTCCAGTACTCAAACTGCATTCAGCCATGTGGGAGTCTAGTGCCTTAACCACTAC
>NW_006159883.1:477250-481995 GCF_000334495.1 Tupaia belangeri chinensis
TCTCCTCCATTCTCCTCTCGGGATCTTGGGCACGCACGCACACGCGCCCGGCGTGAGTTTAAGCCACCAGGTCCGGGACTCGAACCACGGTCGACTACGTGGGAGTCCAGCGACATAGCCAATACGCTAACTGCTGGTCCCCAAAGTTACATTCTTTAGTCCAATAAAATTTTGGTGATGTCTTTGAATTAGTATCAGCTTTCATGACATTACATCTTCAAGTAGAGTTTCTGTGTTTGAGAGAATTGTGGGACCAATAATAAACATACAACATTTTTACTTTTTTTTCCCTATTACATCTCTTGCTGCTACTGCTTTTATGTCACTGCAGTTGGCTTTTCTTTCTTCGCTGGAAGTTTTTTTTGAGAGATCTTTGCTATAGGGCGTATGTGCTCCTCAGAGAGACAGACAGAAAATGAGAATTCACTCCCTGGGGGGATGGTCGCACCACAATCCCTTCCCCTCCATTCTGGGTACACACAGGTACCCAGCATGATTTTCAAGTCACTGGGTGTGGGACTCACACTATCCACGTGGAAGTATAGAGCCTTAACCATCTGCTGGCCCCTGGAAGTTTTACTTTGCCAGTCTTTGTAGAGCTTTGAACTCCCTTCATTTTTGCATCTCATTTTCTTTATTATATTTTAGAGAGATTTTTGCTATAGGGAGCATGTGCTTGCTGGTGAGACAGAGGAAGATAAACAGAAAGTGAGAAATCATCCCTTAGGGGGTATGACCATGCCTCAGTCTCTTTTCCTCTATTCTTCTCTCGGTATTTTGGGCATGCACACACATCTTCTTAGCGTGGATTTCAAATTGCTGAGTCTGGGACATGAACCGTGGTTGGCCATGTGGGAGTTCAGCGACGTAACCATTATGCCAGCTGCTGGTCCTTCATTTTCTTTATTTATTTCATTGCCAGAGGGTGAATGTGCTCACCAGATTGAGGCAGAGAGGGAGAAAGCACCCCTCCCACCCCACCCCCTTGAGATGTCATCATGCTGCAGTTTTTGCCCCTTTGTTTTGCCATCCATCTTGGCTTTTTGAGTGTGGTGTGCTTTTCAGGCTTCCAGGGCCTGGATTCCAACCATGGGATGGCCATGTGGGGTTCGACTCCCTTAGCTACTAGGCTCTGGGCCAGCCCCATCCATCTCATTTTAATAGAAACCAAAGACTTCTTGTAGGTGGAGAGAACCTTAGCTATCAATTGGATTGCTTGAATTATTTTATAGATAAACAATTAACTCAGGAAGAAGCATGAGAGGCCTGAAAGGAGTGGAGAGGAAGGGGTTTGTACCTTGCCTAAGGACATATAGGTTGAGCTGGAGCTAAGATCTGAGTCCTTCATCCTCATTCCTAGTGTTTACACTTGACCAGATACGGGTTCTCAGAATGTCCCTAGCCTCTCTGATTGAGGAGATACCGAGATTCCTTTTGGCTGGACCTCACTTATCAGATGAGACAAAGTGTAATGAGTAAATGACCTTGGAGAATCTTTAAAAAAAAAACTGGGTATTGCCTGTCTCATGCTAAAGAATTTTTTTGTTTCTTTTAAAGTTTGTTTCTTCCATAAGTGAGAGAAACAGAGAGATAGCACCCCCTTACCCTCAACACACACGTAGGATCTTGACACCACAGAATCTTGATTCACCACAGCATCAACCAGAGCAAGATCATGGGCGCGTGTTCCTGGCATATTCAGGGAGGTCTGTGGATGTGAAGTTGGAACCATTCCGTGCGGGTCAGCTTTGCAGAGCACTGTGTTTTATGCTGCACCACTGCATAAGCCCCCTAAAGAAGAATCCTAGATAGGTGAACATATCCACATTCCATGTGCTTTTAGCTTGGGCTAGAACTTATGCCAGACAGGTCGCCCAACTCCCAAAGACTGTACTTCCGGACCCATTTTTCAAATTCTTGGTCCATCAAAGCACATTCCTGAAAATCTTTGGTTTTTGTAGTGTAGGCTGCTACAGGACTAGGTTCTTAATCTTAGTCAAGGTAATTATTAGGTCATAGTTAATCATTGTCCGTATTCTCTAGGAAATCTAAGAACACTGACATGTTTTTAATTTTTTAATTAAAATTTTTATTTTCATTTAAAAGTAACATCAAGAACCTAGGCGTATTTTCTGTGGAACTAGAAGCACATTGTCATATTGGCTTTGGAGTTTCTAATAAGTCTTACTAGCTATAACAGGGTAAGTAGAAAGTAGAATGTAACAGTACTAATTGTAAAGCCATATTCTAGTATGGGGAAAATGAGTTAGATGGAATTGTCATTAGTGTAACTCAAATGGATATATCATGTGCTATTAACTTGTGATCTTGAGGACTTAAAGAACAATTTACCACTATGGTATATTCTGTAAACATTTATTATTAATATTAAATATTCTACAGTGTGCTGATGAGTCAATAATATCAAACTACAGAAAAGATAAGGAGGATGAGAACTGAAGAGTCTAGATTTTACTGCATCTTTGCATTTAATGTTCCAATTTAGTTATTAATTGTTTCTCAATAATCCTGCCCAGAATGTCACCAGTATTGGAAAAATTCAGTGTATTTTAGTATCAGAGTTTGGGGGCTATTTCTTGGAAATGATCAGATTGGTGGTGGTTCTGAAATGCCAAGAACATTTCTTTGGGGCTTCCATAGAGGTTCATACCAATATTTCCTAAGTAATTTCTTAGGCAATCTCAATACTGTGAGACTAAGAGTGAAGAATTTGAGATTTTGGAGTTTAGAGAATCTGGTTTTGAATCCTCACTCTGCCATTTATTATCTGGGAAATTGAGTACAACATACTCAGGTGCTCTGGGTCAGTTATTTTTTTATTTTTTAGAGAGGTTTTCGCTATAGGACGCGTGCGCTTGCCAGACAGACAGAGACAGAAAGTGAGAAATCACCTCCCAGGGGGGATGGTCACGCCGCAATCCCTTCTCTTCCATTCTCCTCTCAGGATCTTGGGCACGCACCCACACGCGCCCGGCGTGAGTTTTAAGCCACTGGGTCCGGGACGTGAACCGTGGTCAACTACGTGGGAGTCCAGTGACATAGCCATTACGCTAACTGCTGGTTCCCTGGGTCAGTTATTTTTAAGAGGTTATTTTTTTTTTCTTTTCTTTTGCTATAGAGCACATGCACTTGCCAGAGACACAGAGACAGAGGGAAAGTGAGAAATTACCCCCAAGGGGGAATGGCCACATCACAATCCCTTCCCCTCCATTCTCCTCTTGGAATTTTGGACATGTATGCACATGTGCCCGGCATGGGTTTCAAGCTGCTGGGTCTGGGACTTGAACTATTGTCAGCCATATGGGAGTACAGTGCCTCAACCACTATGCCACCTGCTGAGTCCATCAGTTTTTTAATAATCTGTAAAATGGGTACATGTTTACCTCACGGGATAGTTAAGCAGATTAAATGAGACAATGAATGTGAAATGTTTTATAGATGGTGAAGTCTCATATAGATTTCTATCCATCATCATTACTCTGTAAAAGAATTTGACTTTTTGTGGGGGCTGGCCCCAAATTCTTATGGTTAAGGGAAGCTGGATCCCACATGACCAACTGTGGTTCAAATTCCAGCCCAAGCATCTTGAAAAACATGCTGAACATGTGTGCATGTGTGCCCCAAATGCTGACAAGATGGAAAAATGGAGAAGGGATTACAGTGTGACCACTCTCACTGCAGGGTATTTTTTTCTTTTTCTTTTTGTCTCTTTCTCTCTGAAGAGTGCATATGCTTTCTGAAAATTAAAAAAAGGAATGTGACTTTTTTTCAACCTTCAGGGGTAGAGATACGTAGTATCTTGGTGTCTTCTTCACAAGCAGCTCTGTGAATGATGCACCTTTGTACGTTAATATATACTTTTATATTAAAAGTTGGCCATGACAATTTCACATAATATTGAGGACTCTTACATTTGTGAACAACAAAAACCTAAACTACCTGAAACTAAAAATAAAATTATTGACATACATAATTGAAAAGATACAGGGGTTAGGTTGAACTATATGGGATGGTCTTTGTATGAGAGTGCCTCATTCTAATTAGGCAAAAATAGTCAAATATTGGCAATTTCATTTGGCTCCACTTAATAGGAAGTAGAGGCTCAATGTATGTCCTGTCAGTCTGGTCTTACCCTCCATCGTCCGGCTATGCGATGATTCCATTCTCAACAAAGCCTCCTCTGCTAGAGGCTATTCCGTCATGCCCACTAGGAAAGAGCTAGAGTTTTTACATGAACTGTTCCCAGAAAGAGTCTCAGTTGCATCTCAGGGGCTCTTCTTAGATCATAAACCCACTGAAGAACCAGTCACTGTACCCAGGGTCATGAAATGTTCCTGTGGCTTAGGCTTGGGTCACATACTCAGTCCTTGAGGTGACTGAGAAAAAATGGTGAACAGAATAGTAGGTGTCTAGTACACCTTATCAGATAAAATTGATGATGTTATTTTCATTTTCTATGTGAAGACAGACTTGAAAGGGCTGTAGGAATTTCTCCTGTGCTGGCCGGCCTTACATAGCTCAATGAATTGAAGGGAGAAAAGTACTGCAAACATCGAAAGACATGGTACTCTGTGTTTGTTCATGGACTATGTCGCAACTTTAAGTTTGGGAGAACAGGAAAAAAAGGACTTCTAGAAGAACTATCTGGAGCCTAAACTTTTTTTTTTTTGGAGAGTTTTTTTTTTTTTTTTTTTTATGGGACAATTCTTTTGCAACACACACAG
>NW_006159883.1:482541-535529 GCF_000334495.1 Tupaia belangeri chinensis
AAATCTTTTGGACCCTAAATTTTTTTTTTTTTTGGAGGGTTTTTTTTTTTTTTTTTTTTTTTGCTATAGGGCGCATTCGTTTGCCAGACAGACAGAGAGACAGAGAGACAGAAAGCGAGAAATCACCACCCAGGGGGGATGGCCACGCAGCAATCCCCTCTCCTCCTTTCTCCTCTCGGGATCTTGGGCATGCATGCACATGCACCCGGCGTGAGTTTTAAGCCACCGGGTCCGGGACGCAAACCGCGGTCGACTACATGGGAGTCCAGCGACATAGCCATTACGCTAACTGCTGGTCCTTGGAGCCTAAACTTCTTAAAATTTGGACCAGACCTTTGTGAGAGATAGGAACATTTTGGAAAATGAACTGAGAGATCAGAATACAGGAGCTCTAGAGTTTTTCGTAGGATTTCTGTTTACTGTGAATCCTAGGCCTTGGCTCCTTTTTCCAATTTATTCAACTCCCTTGTTTATGTTCCTAAAACTTTGTCCCTTTTCCAAGTGGTAGACCTCAGTTATGAGGACTGGATAGAGAGAGAGAAGGGAAGAGATTGGAGGTAGGTTAACATGTTTCTGTGGAGATAAACTACATCTTGGTGGGTATATATGAGTCCCTGGCATTTAATCTAGGGACTTTGTCCATAAATGATAGAACAGGTTTCTTTCACACCTTACTAGATTAATTCAAAAGTGTCATATTTATTTATTTACTTGAGAGGTTTTTGTTATAGGATGTGTGTGCTCGCCAGAAAGACAGAGATAGACAGAAAGTGAGAAATCACCCCTCCCCCCTCAGGGGGAATGGCCATGCCACAATCCCATCTTCTCCATTCTCCTCATGATCTTAGGCATGCACACACACATGCCTGGTGTGAGTTTAAGCCATCGGGTCCGGGACTCGAACTGCGGTGGACTACATGGGATTCCAGCGACATAGCCATTACTCCAACTGCTGGTCCCTCAAATGCCATATTGATATACACTCAATGCTGATGGTTATTTTGTCCTTAAGTCTTACTTCTAAAAGCATATACTGAGAAAATAGAAATAGTATTATTCCAAAAGTAAAATGGTTAGCTTTTATATTAGGACAATTATGATTTACCACAGCACTGAAACATAATGTAAGGAAATGTAAATTTCTCCCAGCAAATGACAGAGTAGACAACCTGCAATTTCATGTTGAGGTCTCAATGCTTTTGGTCATTAGCCCTCTGGTCATGCCTGACCCCAAGGTTATTGGAAACAGTGATGAATGAAAGGAGGAAATGTAATTACCATTCTGTGCATTGAAAAGTTAAGCCACTGTTACCATGGATACGATGGCTTGTTTATTGCCTAGGTCTTGAGATCCAAGTTTGTAAGCAATGCCCAAGAGTTCCTTTAAGTTTGTGTATCATCAGCCAATAACACAGGAAAACTAGTAACTTCGAAAATAAGTCTTCACTGATCTGTTGATTCACATTAAGAACAACATACCTACTTTGGAGGATCCAAAGGCTTTTGGGGAAATCTGCAAAAAGGGAAGAAGGAAGTAGCTATAATTGTGTTATTGTAGGCTTTTTTGTGTTCCCATATTAAAACATGCTTATTTATTTAACTATAGGGCATGTGTGTGTGTGTGTGTGTGTGTGTGTGAGAGAGAGAGAGAGAGAGATAGAGAGAGAGAGAGAAAGAGAGAGAGAGGTCCCCCTTTCAGGGACAAGAAATCACCCTCCAGGGGCATGGCCACACCCCAGTCTCTTCTCCATTCTTCTCTCTGGACTTTTGGGCATGCATGAACATGAACCTGGAATGTTTTTTCTAAGCCACCAAGTTTGGACTAGAACCACTCAGTTGGCCAGGTAGGATCCAGCCTCCTTAATCACCACAACACTGTCTGGTCCAAAACATCCTATTTATAGTATTTATAGTATCAGATTTGCATGTCATTTTGGCTTCAGTTCTTCCAATTTTGTTTTTCTTTTTTAAAATTTGCTAGATAGAGACGGAGAGAAAAAGAAGGTAAAAAAGCACCTCTCTCATGGAAGATAGTGCACTGCAATCCCTTTCCATTTCTCCCTCCTTTTGGGATTAGGGCACGCAGGCACACATGCCCAATGTGCTTCTCAAGTTGCCAGTCTGGGACTTGAACTGTGTGTGCACTGTGATGGGGATCCAACTGCTTAAATCCAGCTGATTCTAGTTCTTTCATTTTTATTTCAATAACAAAGACTTCTGAATAAAAGTTGACAAAAACCCAAATAATTTATTTGTAGGGAACTTCTTAAATACAATCGAGTATAAGAATGGAAGTATTAGGACCAGCAGATGGCATAGTGGTTACGTTGGCTGGACTCCCACATAATCGACTGTGGTTTGAGTCCCAGACCCGGCGGCTTAAAACTCATGCTCAGCATGTGTGCGTGCATTCCAAAATTCCAAAAGGAGAATGGAAGAGAAGGGATTGCGGTGTGCCCATCCCCTGTAGGGGGTGATTTCTCACTTTTTGTCTCTCTGGCGAGTGCACGTGTCCTATAGCAAAAATGTTTCAAAAGAAAAAAAAAAAGAGTAGAAGTATTTTTTTTTCCTGAAGTATGTCAGTCTTATCCATTTTAATCTCATTAAAGGGGAGAAGAAATATGTTAACATATATCTATTAGTATATATTTTAATTTTGGTGTGGGGAATGGTGTGGAGGATACTCTTAGTTGCAAGAAAAAAATAAAGAGAAAACTCAAACTGGCTTGAAGAATAAAGGGCATCTATTGGCTCATTAGGTGAAACGTTCTGTGGTAGAGTGGGGTTCAGGTGAGGTGCATTCAGAGAGCCAGTTCTTTTTCTTTGTCTTTCTCTTGACTTGCTCCCCTCTTGGCTTCAGCACTGTTTTCAGCCTGGCTTCCTCTGTGGTGGTAACATGGCTGCCTGGGCGAATGGGGCTGTATATTTCCTTGATCATGTCTAAGGAGAATCCAACTTTGACAATGTCTCAGTTGTATTCTCAAAAGCATTATTTCTTCACAAGTTACAGAATGTTGTAATTTTTAGAACTCTGGATAGAAGTCAGCAACTTCCCAAGCTTGGCATATCATCAAAACCACTTGGGGTGTTTTGAAAAGCATAGAGATTCCTAAGTCAAAACCTACTCTGTGGGACCAGCAGATGGTGTAATGGCTACGTCACTGAACTCTAATGTAGTTGACTGCGGTTCAAGTCCCGGACCTGGTGGCTTAAACTCATGCTGGGCGCGTGTGTGTGCATGTCCAAGATCCCAAGAGGGGAATGGAGGAGAAGGGATTGTGGTGTGGCCATGCCCCCTGGGGGGGGATTTCTCATTTTCTGCCGCTCTGTCTTTCTGGGCAAGCACAGGTGCCCTATAGCAAAAAACTCTCAAAAAAAAAAAAATCTATACTGCAGGCCAGTCTGTGGCATGGTGGTTAAGGGGAGGATCCCATGTGGTTTGAGTCTTGGACCTGTCAGCTTGAAAAACAGCCATGCATTTGTGTGCATGCCCAAAATCCCAACAGGAGGGAAAAATGGAGAAGGGATTGCAATGTGTCCAGGTCCCTTTCTCACTTGCCCTTTCTCTCTGTGTCTCTGTCTTTCTCAGTCTCTTTCCAGCAAGTGTATGTGCCCTCTTGTAAAATTAAAACACAAACAAACAAAGAGAAACCCTACACTCGGGGTTAGATAGTGGTGCAGTGGTAAAACATGACACTGGTGTTGACCCACTTGGGAAAGTTCTGGTTCTCATCTGGAGACTTCCGAATATGCAGGCTCACGTGTGTCCACGGTGGGGCTGCCTGGAGCTGGAGGTGGACTGTGGTGTCAAGATCCTGTTGGTGATACTGTCTCATCACTCCTTACTCACCCCCCCCCCATCTCTCGTCACATACACTAAATCAGGGACATGGAAATCTGTATATTTAAGAGGATTCTAAGTGGCTCTGAGAGTTAGACAATTTAGGAACAACTGATCTAGGTAACCTTCTCATTCTTTGGAGAGATAATACTCCCAACAGGGTCTTGACTCTGATCCTCCCCTAGCTTCACCTGGCCCAGATTGTGGGCATGTATGCACATCCTGTACTCAGAAAGACCTTCAGGTATGAACCCAGAACCTTCTTATGAGAGTCAGCCTCATGGAGCCTTGCATTTTCCCACTGCGCCACCATCTGTCTCCCTGTTTGCATCTTAGGTGTATTCTTCACTCTTTTCCTAGACCCTCCTTGAAGCCCTTCCTATCACTGAGGTAAATAGGCTGGAGGTCTTCGAATGCTTTGTTGCCTCCGTCAGGAATTCATTTTTGAGCTGCCCTGACAGAGCCCACTGGCTTCTAGAGTGACCAAGTATTCCATGGCTGGAAAACTTCAGTCATTATTTTCACTCTAATTTTTCTTCAGTTTTCCCTCAAATCCATGCCGTTTGAGTTTTTGCCTCTACTCTTGACAGATACTTCTTTTGTCAAAGTCCCTGGTGACCTGGAACTGTTAAATCCAATGACTCATTCTCAGTTCTGGTCTTATTTAAGTGATTAGCAGCATCAGACATGTGTAACTTGCCTTCTTCTACCAGACATTTAATTTGGTTTCCTTACAAGTACCTTCCCTGGGGCCAACAGTTAGTGTAATGGCTATGTTGCATGTGCCCTATAGCAAAAACCTCTCTCTAAAAAAAAAGTACTTTCCCTGGTTTCCAGCCTTCCTTGTTAGCCTCTCCTTGGTATCTTATTGGATCGCCTACTTGTTCCTGTGTATCTCTCTGGCTTTTTTTAGAGAGATTTTTGCTATAGGGCACACACGTGTGCTTGCTGGAAAGATACAGAGAGACAGAAACACACAAAGCAAGAAATCACCCCCCGAGGCTGGGGGACGACCAGGCTGCAATCCCTTCTCCTCCATTCTACTTTCAGGACTTTAGGTGTGCACAGACACAGGCCTGGTGAGTTTTAAGCTGCAGGATCTGGGACTTAAACCACAGTTGACTAAGTGGGAGTCCAGCGACATAACCATTATGCCATCTGCTGGCCCTGTTCCCTGACCTTCTTTCATCTCTAGCTGCACTACTCCCTCAGTGGTCGCATCTTGTTTCATGGCTTTACATACCATCTATTGGGTTGTCAGAAAAGTCATAATGTATTTTTCTGTTTTTCTATGCAAAAATGAATCATAATAGTTCCGGACAACCCAATATATATAGATAACTTTCTTTTCTTCTTTTTTTTGAAGTTTTATTTATTATTGTTATTTTTAAAAATTTGATCAGAGAGAGACAGAAAGAGAGAGAGAGAAAAAAGGAAAGAGGGAAAGCAAGTCACTAGGTCCAGGACTCAAACCATTGTTGGCCATGTGGGAGTCCAGCACCTTAACCACCACTCCACCTGTCAGCCCCCAGACAACTTTATAATTCATGAATCTAACGCAGACTGCTACCCTAAACTCCAGACCCGTGTATCCAATTTGCCATATCTGCCTGGCTGTCCATTAGTTGTTTCAGTCTTAACATGTTCAAAACTGAACCCCTGCTTGGGAACCAGCAGTTAGCGTAATGGCTATGTTGCTGGACTCCCACGTAGTCGACCACGGTTCGTGTCCCGGACCCGGTGGCTTAAAACTCACGCCGGGCGCGTGTGCGTGCGTGCCCAAGATCCTGAGAAGAGAATGGAGGAGAAAGGATTGCGGCGTGGCCATCCCCCCCTGGGGGGTGATTTCTCGCTTTCTGTCTCTATGTCTCTCTCTGTCTGTCTGGTGAGCACACGCGCCCTATAGTGAAAACCTATCAAAAAAAAAAAAAAAAAAAGAAAAGAAAAGAAAAGAAAACTGAACCCCTGCTGTCCTCTAATTCGCCCAGCCTGTGCTTTCCATGTGGAATTTCTCATCCCAGTAAAGGGCTACTCCATCGTTGGTCAGCCCTCAAACCTTGAATTCTGCTTTGACTCCTCTTTTTTTTTTTTTTTTTAAACCCCATATTTAATCCATTGGACAATTCTATTGTTATGATTTTCAGAATAGATCTAGGATTCAATAACTTTTTCCCATCATCACCTCTATCACTCTCATATGAATAACTGCCATTTGTCACCTGAATTATTGGAACAGCTTCCTTGCTGTTTCCCTGCTTCCCCATATTCCCCATCTATGTACTCTCAGAGCAGTAGCAACAGCAACTCTTTGAGAACATCAGCCAATCATGGTACTTGTCTGCTCAAATGCTCTGGTGGTTTACAAGTTGGGTTGTCTGGAAAGAGACACTGAGATGGAGCTTGGTGTACAATATGTTTATTAAGGTCAATGTGCACGAGGACCAGCCCCATGGAACAGTGGTATTATGCTGCTCAAGTGAAGCTCGGATCCACGTGGCAACTGTGTGTTTGAATTCCTGGCCCGATCAACCTGAAACATACCAGGCACAAGTGTGAGTGACCAAGTTCTGATGGACTGGGGGAAGGATACTGCAGTGTGACTAGACCCTGTTGACAAAACTTCTCTCCCCCCATCCTCCACCCCCTCTTTGACTCTCATGTATGAACATACAAATGAAGGAAGAAAAACAAAGCTTAGTGATCAATATGCATGCAAGCAAAAGCTGGAAGCAGAATGGGAAGATGTTGAACTGTGACAAGGCCTTGATCAATCCAGTGGAAACTGTGGGGCAAAAGTTGCCCGATAGAGTGCCTTTGTCAGGTTGAAATGACCTTCTTTGGTCACTGGAATGGCCTGCTCTGGGACGACATGGTTTGGGGAGGTAGCCTTCTACAGCTGAGGTAGACCCCAAGTTGCTGACTGCAGGTAGAAAGCTCTTCCCTGTGTTTGGTCCTGCCTCAAGGGGGAGTCTGAGTGGCACATCTCCAGCTGTACCATTTGTACCGTTGCTTCAAAGTCCAAGTCTTTACGGTGGCCTACAAGACTGTAGCCTCCTGGCTTCCCCACTGCCTCCCTGACCTCATTTTCTTCTCCTCTGCTCCATTCGCAGGCTCCAGGCACCGCGCTCTCCTTGCTGTCTCCCCGACATAGTGAGCAGTTTCAGGCCTCTGCACTTGCCTTCCCTCTTCCTCGAGGCTCTTGCCTCAGGTTGTGCATGACTTACTTCCTCACCTCTTATAGATCTTTGCCCAGAGGTCACCTCAGGGTGTCCCTCTTTGGATTATTTCCTCTGCTGGTTTACTTTCTCTTTTTGACTTTCTGCATTGCTCTTAGCACATCCGACATCAGGTTTGTAACTTCACCAGGTATTTGCTTATTTACTCCCTATTATCTTTTCCTAAGATGTAAATTCTATGAGGGCAGGGACTTTCATCTCTTTTATTCATTACTTTATAGGAATAGGGACAGTAGCCAGAATAGGATAAATAAATAAATGAATATAAATGGAATGAATGAATGGATAAATGCCACCATGGATGTTATGAAGAGGCATCCTCAACTCATCCCCATGTCCCTGGTATTGCTTGCTCTTAATTCCCTTGGGGGGAATTAAGCAAGGGAATTCCTGGAGGCCTCATCAAAGTACTGGTGGAGAAAAGAGAAAATTGCTGTCTCTATTAAAGCAAGTGGCTTAGCAACGCTGTTTCTCTTCATTTGACTCCCCCTTGTGTCCACCTCAGTGGCCCCCCCCATCCATGCCCTACTGGTGATTCCCAAAGTGTTAGAGAGTCACTGACTCTGCATCAATCTTTTTAACTCCCACCCCAGACACTCGGTTACCCTGTGAGAATTCCCCTGTACATGCAGAATGGTTATTCTGCTAGTTTTACGACAGATTTGATACAGTAGCTTTTACAAAAAGATAAGCCAAAGTTTTTAGACCTTATGTTAGTGGACTGTCATTCTGTATTTAAACAGAGCACAAAAGAAAGCTGTCTGAGACCATGGCACAGTGAAAACAGCCTCAATCAGACAAAAGGCCCTCTTTGAAGAGGGGAGTGGTTTCCCAACTCAGGGAGACGGCATGGATTGTGGTGGAAAGAACATCACGTGTCAAGTCAGGACATTCATGGGTCTTGTTCCTGATGAATGAAGGAAAAATGGGCCCAACCAAAGAGAGCCCCAGACTGCTGAAAAATGCCCAGGGCCTCTTGTCCCCTGGACATGGTCCTTTTCACATCAGTCTGCATTCTTATGAGAACTCCCTATGTAAAAAGTAGGTTGGAGGTAGAGGATGAGTGAGTGAGATGCATGTATGGCTGGAGAAGCTGGGGAATGAGCTAAAATAATAATGAGTGCCTTTTGAGTGCTTTCCGGCACTGTCCTAAGTGCTTTATAGGTATTGGTTCACAACTTTTATGGACAAAGGACCAAGGCAAAGACAGGTGCAGTAACTGGCCCAAAGCCATCCAGTTAGTTACTAAGTGGCTGAACTGAGGTTTGAACTCAGAACCCTTATTATATGTTATCACCATGGATAACTAGGAGTCAATTGAATATAGTTCCTCTCTATGTAATCAATCACTAATTTATTGGCTCATGTTATGATAGGGGAACCTCATTTCAGAGGCTGGTACCTTCACAACCCAATTTTTGAACATCTTAATACTACTTTTGGCAGCTGGTTCATTTATTCAATATGTGTTGATTGAGACTTTATTGTGTTCCAGGCATAGTATAACTAGAGAGATTCGCTTGACATAGGCCCACTCCATAATGGCTTCCTGTTGAAAAGAGTGCTTCTATTTTAACCTAACTTTCCTTCTTCTCTCTTTTTTAAAAAAACATTTACTTATTTATTTGTCTACTTATTTGTTGTGATTTTCAAGGTGCTGGGTCTGGGACTTGAACTGTGGTCAGTCATGTGAGAATCTAGCACCTTAACTACTATGCCACTTGTTGGCACTCCTTCTTCACTCTTTAAGTACAGACTGGTTCCTGTCTGCTGGTTGCTCCTGTACTACCATTCCATTATCTGGGAACACCCCTCTCTCTATAATTACATGACTTTTTATTCAAAGGACCCTCACTTAATCAGAGAGTTATACTCTAACCTCTCATTAGGGATGGCAGTGATATATAGGTTTTTAAAGGTTGTTGGGAGGCATTCCTAAGGTCTCTCTTGCTCTCTTTTTAAAAGACTTATTTATTTATTTAATTCCATTTGTTATTACTATTTTATAATTTGACCAGAGAGAGACAGAGAAAGAGAAAGTGAGAAAGCAAGCAGTCAGTCATGTGAGAATCTAGCACCTTAACTACTATGCCACTTGTTGGCACTCCTTCTTCACTCTTTAAGTACAGACTGGTTCCTGTCTGCTGGTTGCTCCTGTACTACCATTCCATTATCTGGGAACACCCCTCTCTCTATAATTACATGACTTTTTATTCAAAGGACCCTCACTTAATCAGAGAGTTATACTCTAACCTCTCATTAGGGATGGCAGTGATATATAGGTTTTTAAAGGTTGTTGGGAGGCATTCCTAAGGTCTCTCTTGCTCTCTTTTTAAAAGACTTATTTATTTATTTAATTCCATTTGTTATTACTATTTTATAATTTGACCAGAGAGAGACAGAGAAAGAGAAAGTGAGAAAGCAAGCAGCCAAGTCTAGGACTTGAACCGTGGTTGGCCATGTGAGAATCCAGCACCTTTAACCACCACACCACCTGCTGCCCCCTCTAAGTTCTCTTAAAGTCCTAGAAGAAAGTAATGAGAAATGAGTCTCTTTACATCTCAGAGGAGGCAGGCTCTTGTAGAGATGAAGGCATTTCTTATGTGCTCGCCGTGCTTAAAGGTCTTTGGCCCCAAAGTATCCTCTCACTGTGGCCAAAGATGTCTGCTCTGTCATCACTAGAGCCAGTTATTCAGACCAAGACATTGTTTTCCCCTGAAACGCCAGTTACAATACTGAAATGTTCACTTCTGTAGGGTAAGTCAGTTGTTTGAGATAGCAATGCATGTAAATTTTGTCAGAGTAAGGTTCAGACAGAGTGAGATCCAGAACTGGTATGTTTTGATGGTGATGGAAGAGAAGAATGTACCAGAAAGTGAGAGGTAGTCTTAAAAGGAAGCCAACCTCCTTTTCTGAGGTAAAAAGGTATTATTATTTATGTTTTTTTCTTAAGATGGCTTTGTGGGGAGTTTCTGCCATGACCTGTTAAGTGGGTCTCAGAGAGAATGTCTTGGGACCACCAGTTAGCATAATGGCTATGTTGCTGGACTCCCATGTAGTCAACTGTGGTTCGAGTCCTGGACCCGGTGGCTTAAAACTCACTCTGGGCGCATGTGCGTGCGTGCCCAAGATCCCGAGAGGAGAAAGGAGGAGAAGGGATTGAGGCATGGCCATCCCCCCAGGGGGTGATTTCTCACTTTCTGTCTCTCTGTCTCTGTCTGTCGAGCGCACGTGCCCTATAGCAAACAAACAAACAAAAAACAAAAACCTCTCCCCCCCCCCCCCCCAAAAAAAAAAAAAGAAGAGAGAGAGAACGTCTTACATTTAGGATAGCTTTCCTCCCTCTGGCTAGCTCAGTTGAAATAGGATTGTTAGAACAAAAGGGGAGGTTGGCCTTAAAAGCCAGAAATCTGCAAGATTCTGTCATTCTTTAGGAATTCATCAGCCCTTGGAAGTTTGAGAAGAAGCCCTTGGATTTTTATTATTATTTTTTTTAAACAAAGAGAATTATTCATTCTATTCATCATTCTTCTTCTTCTTCTTCTTTTTTTTTTTTTTTTGTTATAGTGCGTGTGCACTCCCCAGAAAGACAGAGAGAGCAAGCGAGAAATCGCCCCCCAGGGGATATGGCCACTCCGCAATCCCTTCTCCTCCATTCTCCTCTCGGGATCTTGGGCATGCACACACATGTGCCCGGTGTGAGTTTAAGCCACCAGGTCTGGGACTCGAACCGTGGTCGACTATATGGGAGTCCAGTGACATAGCCATTACACCAACTGCTGGTCCCGATCATTACTATTATTTTAAAATTTGCTATAGGGTGTGTGTGCTTACAAGGGTATGAGAGAGAGAGAGTGCGCAAGCTGCCAGGTCTGGGACTTGAACTATGTTTGGCCATGTGGGAATCGAATGCCTTAATCACCATGCCACCTGCTGGCCCCATGGCCCCTGGATTATAATGTACATGGTAGTTATAATTTTTCTAGATCATAATGATTACTGTTGATAGGAAATCTTATTTTTCTTTTAAGTTAGCATGTGATAAAAAAGAATTTGTAAGTGAATAAAGTCAAATACTCATATATCTCAAATGAATTGCTAAATAGTTCATTTTTATTTACCAAAATTCAGAACTTTTTTCCAGTTCACTTCTGACACAAAAACTTAACTTCTTCCCTAATACTTGGTGCAGTGAGGTGTTGAAAGAATTTGCTAAGTAATCATTGGAAGCTGAGATTCTAGTGAAAAATAAAATGCACAGTTTAAAAATTGAATGTACTAACTGGATGACAGTGAGAGCTAGAGGCTTCTTGCTGGAAATAATTAAACCCAGCGGTGCAGACCAGAGAGAACAGCACCAAGAGAGACATGAACTAAGAAGGCTGCAGATTATATCGAACTCCCCCACAGGGAAGTCGAAGGGGTCTTAATAGTTGCTGCTGGTTGTGAATAGGTGCAACAAAATCCCACTGTAATCCAGATTTATTTTTAAACATCTTGGTGTAACTGAAGGAATGAGAAAGGGGGAAAGAAGAATGGAGTTTTATAAAGGGCCTAGTTTAGGAGGTCTAAGTGTGACTTGTCACAGTGACCTAAGACTTTGGGTCCCTCCAGAGCTTCCCTGCTCATGGGAAGATCAAAGATCACTGGCCCTGTTTTTCTTGAAGAGAAGCAATGCTTCTACTAACTGAGAGTGGAAACAATAAACACACAGGATATCTTTCCAACTTTCTCTAACTCCTTTGTCCCCACCTCTCCTTTTTCTTTTTAAAAATTTTTTCATTTTTATTTTTAATTTCATTTTCTTTTATACAGTCAATCACATTATTTAGCTTACAAAGTGAATATTTTAACATGTGAACATTTCTCCCCAGTCCAGTTGACTAAACTATAAAATACCTTTAACAGAAATTGGCATGTTTCTTTGTCCCATTAGTGCTTTTCCTCCCCATTTTTCTTCTAATTGTTTTTCCTCAAACCCTGCTCTTTCACGCACACTGTATCTGTATTTACATCTGTTTACTGTGTTTCTATATCCTTCAGTTAACCCCTTTCAGTCATAGAGTGCAGACACTCGGTATATATTAAGTGGGGATATAAGCCTTACTTTTTTTTATCAGTACAGATTTTTTTTATAGAGAGAAATTTTTGCTAAAGGGTGCGTGTGCTTGCCAGAGAGACAGGAAAGAGACAGAGAGACAGAAAGCAAGGAATCACTCCCCAGGGGAATGGCCATGCCACAGTCCCTTCTCCTCCATTCTCCTCTCAGGATCTTGGGTTTGCATGCACACATGCGTGGCATGAGGTTTAGGCTGCCGGGTTCAGGACTCCAACCACTGTCGACTACGTGAGAGTCCAGCGATGTAATCATTACGCCATCTGCTGGTTCCCAGATCTTATAGTTCTCATAGGAGTGGGCTTCGCATATTAAGATTTACGAAGTACTTTATTTTAAAAATTAACACAGGCTAAAATTGAAGCCTATGTGGGTACATGCCTATACATTTTGATACATGTATATATTTGTGTAACTACGTTAGATTAGAACAGTTCAATCACCTCTCAGAATTTTCTTTTGTTATTCCTTTGTAGTCAAACCCTCCAAGTGTGTTTTTTAAGCTTCTTCTTTTGAAAATTCACTTTACCAGATGAAAGTCTCAATTGCCTTTTATTTGTTCATTGTTATTCAAGGAGTGTTCCTTGCTCATTTTGGAAGTAATTCAAAATGACATGGATTGTAAAGTTGTAAGTCTGGCTTTCTTTTATTATCATGTAGAACAAATCTCAGGAAAGATGGCAGCTCTTTCAGCATAGCCATAGAAGAAAACACTTTCTCCAGTCTTGGCCTTTTGCCTGATTGGAATCTGCGAAGAAAACATACTCAAGAAATCTCAGAAGAGGATAGAGATTTATTTTTTATTTAGCCGTTTGCTCCAAGACACCTAGGAAATGATTAGTTGGTGTTTTCAAAGAAGATTAAGGCAATGTGGTTAATTAACTGTGGCAATCAGGTGACTTCAATCAATTAACTCCTTGTTAACAATTTCCATCAATTTTGTAAATAAATGACTAAATCAGTAAATTGAACTCTTAAGATTAAAGACTACTTCTTGATTTATGTTATTGGTGACAAATTAGGGAGTTTCTCTTTCTCATCTCCTTCCTTCCCTGCCAGCCTTACTTTTAATGAGAACACTTAACACCAGTTTTAGGTTGAGACAGTTACATCAGAGTAACTTTTAATATATGGTTTTAAAGGAAGAGTCAGCTTTAAGGACCTTTGCTCCTTTATCTCAGCACTTTTTGAAAGAATGATTTAGGGATCTGAAATTTAATAAGTAACTGCATATGTGGTTAACATTAAGGGAGAATGGGGATAGCAAGTCTTGCTGAAACTCACTCTGGGATAAGCTTTTAGTAGGTAGCTCATTTAATATTTTGTTTTCGTTCTTCTAAGTTAAAACTAGATGAGGGATATAATAAAATGAAACAAGGTCTGTATCTTAGGTAGAAATAAACTTAACGGATACCTTAGATTCTCCATATACAGGGAATTTATCAAAATACTAGGATTTTGTTTTTTTTTTTTTAGGGAGATTTTTGCTGTAGGGAATGTGCACTTGCCAGAGAGAGACAGAGACAGAAAGTGAGAAATCACCTCCTGGGGGTATGGTCGCATTGTGATCCCTTCTCCTTCATTCTGCTCTCAGGAGTTTGGGCATGCATGCACACGTGCCTAATGTGAATTTCAAGCCTCTAGATCTGGGATTCGAACCGCAGTTGGTCATGTGGGAGTCCAGCGACATGACCATTACACCATTTGCGGGCTCCTGTATTGCAGCATTTTAACTGTGGCCCGTCTTATAAGATCAGGTGTGAAATTTTCCACTTGTAGCATCTGTCAGTGCTCAAAAAGTTTTGGGTTTTAGAGCATTTTTGATTTTGGATTTTCAGATTAAGAATGCTCAACCTGTCTAATTGAAGTTCCCTGGCCATCCCTCCACTGCCCTATCTCCACTCACCCAAGAATCTCCAATCTTAGTAAGGTCCACCATGGACATAGTTAACCTGTGGCTGAACTCTTTCTGGTATTGGGAGATAGCCTAGAAATGGAGTTTGGTGGTTTAGCTTGGCTGTTTCCAGATGTGTACCACTGGGCCACTTGACCTTTCTGAGCTTCAGCTTCCTGGACTATACAATGGGTGTTAGTAATTTCTACTTAACAGGTTCCTGGAAATATTTAAAGGACTATGTGAACATGCAATGCCCTGGCACTTGGAGAGTGTGCAGTAAGCGTTCAGCCCCCAGGGAGTCTGGTACTAAATCATTCATAGTTGACCAGCTCTTGGTTAGGTCAGTGCAGCAGAGCAGCCACCATGCTGTGGTCTTTTGAAATAAAAGAAGCCACTTGTCAAATTCTCTATCCATAGAAATTGCTGGGAGATGGGGGTTGGATACAGCTTTTTTAAGGAAATGAAGCTATTAGACAAGGAAATATTAGAAGACAGGCCTTGTAGCTGGCCTCTCTACCCTCAAGAATGTTGAGTCCTCCATTTCCCTGTTTTCAAAAGCACAGATCCAAATATCAGGTTATGGAGAAGTTCAAACGCCAATGCTCTGTTATTTCCACATGCTTTACTCTCCTGATTGTGTAACATATACTCAATTTAATAACAGAAATGAATTGGTCAGTTATAAGAGGTAAAGGAGCAGTACATCTATTTGTACACTTACTAAATATCAGAATACACCTCTTGGAAACATTTCTGCCAGTTCGGTAGACTATTGGCAAGTTATCACCTCCAAGTGTTTTAGAAATATGGAAAATGTTTGACATTTGTTTAAAATTTGGGTGGCTTTGTGGATTGGGAGAGACTCTTTTTAAAGGAAAAACAGTTGGTACTCCATAGATGCCTGGGGAATTGAATGAACTTCATGGAGGCCCTCAAGGACCTGTAAATTACATACCCCTTCCTCCACAGGGTCTTCCATGATCTCCATTGAATGCTACCTGGATCTCTGGTGCAGCACTTATCATCACCATGAATTATAATGATTTATGTGTGGGTCTCCTCTCTTCCTCTAGAATGTGACCCCTTATGTCAAAGGTCATGACAGGCTCCTCTGGTCTTGTGTGTCTGGCACAGTGCCATGTACCAGCAGGAACTCCGGAGGACATTGTGGGATGAAAAGTTAAGAGGGCGACAGGAGTTGTAGTAAAGCAACTCCATCACATAAGGGAGGTGACAGGCATGCTCCACTTTGGATGGCTATTGCAGACAGGATTTCTTTCGGCTTGAACAAGATAAATATTTATTTGTCTCTTACATATCCAGCAGGAGAAGGCAGATTTAGTACTTCCATGGTATCATCAGGGATCTAGGCACCTATGCGTTCGATCCACTATCCTCTGCTCAGGTCACCTCATTGTCCAAGATGGTTGCTAGATGGAGTAGCCATCCCTACTCCATCCCAGATAGTGAGATGAGAGGAAAAAGAATGGCGTGCCTTCTCTTTTTAAAGAAATGTTAAGTTCATGCCACAGGGTGTGTGTGCTCTTCTGAGAGAGACAGAGAGAGGGAAAGTGAGAAATCCATACAACCCTTCTCCCTCAGGTTGGATGGCCATGCCACAATCACTTTTTTCCCATTCTCCTCTTGAGATTTTGGGCATGCATGCATATGCGTCTGGCATGATTTTTGCTGCCAATTCTGAGACTTGACTGTAGTTGGCTATGTTGGAGTCCAGCACCTTACCCACAATGCCATGTGCTGACCCCATGGCGTCTCTCTTTAAAGGAGACTTTCTAGAAGTCATAAATAACACTACTCTATGCATTTGACCTTAGTGATCAAGATTTGGTCCCAGGACCACATTTAGCTGAAGCTTGGGAAATATAGCATTTTAGCTGAGTACATGGTCACCTGAAAAACATATTCTGTGGCTGAAGAGGAAGGGAAGAATGAATGTGTTATGCTGCTTCCGGTCCTGGCCACAGATGGTCAGGCAGCACTGGTATCTTTTATTAAACTTGGAGCACCACATTTTCAGAGAGATGGATTTTTAGAACTGAGTTCGAAGGAGAGAAACAAGGATGATTAGAAAACTGGCAACAGTATTATAGGAGGAATGATGGGAAAAGTGGGGAGATTTCTTCTGGGAGAAGAGAAGAATAAAGGGAATATATAATGGCTAGTTCTCTTTTCAAATATTGGAGGTGCTATATATGGAAGAAAATAATTTTTTTTCTGAATGAATCAAAGAGGAAAGACAGACATTGTAGGAATATAGCATGCGTGTACGAAAACAATGCTGGAGTTCAGCTTTAAGGTTTTTTTTTTTTAAACCTTTGACTTGTGTAGTAAGATGTATACTATATAGAAGCATCCATGAGTCTGTGGTTTTGAGTTTAGAAATACTGCTTGTGTTCTGGTTTCTTCATAGCAGAATCCCCCTCACTCAGTGTTTGCTGTGGTGGTGATTCCATTAGCAGTGTACATTTTGAAAAGTTCAGTGTGTGAGATATGGTGAGATACAGTAGAGACTGTAAATAGAGTTTCCTCCATACTTCGCATTTTTTCAAAATGTCATCAGGTTGGAAATGATTTCCAAACTTACTAGGGTGAAGTGAAGAGGATTCTAGGGTGAAGTGAAGAGAATCCTTCCTCTTTTTTTTTTTTTAATTTTGTCACAGGACATATGTATTCGCCAGACATAGAGAGAGAGAGAGAGACAGAGAGAGAGAGAGACCATCCCATGGGGAATGGTCACACCACAATCCCTTCTCCTCCATTTCTTCAACATGTCAGGACTCTGGGCAGGAACATACCGGGAACACATGTATGTTTTTCAAGCTGCTATGTCTGGAATTCAAACTGTGTAGTCAGCCATGTGGGATCTGGCTCCTTTAACCCTTAGGTAAAGGGGCTTGCCCAGAAAAATTCTTAAATTGTAGATGCTAGTATCAGGGCTCGTGTCTGAGTATAACTCAGCGATTCAATAAATATTGTCACTTGAGACTGGATGGTGGCTCGTTAGTAAAATTCTAAGCTCTGTGAGGCTGCCACATATGGAAAGAGTTCTCATTTCTTTTTAGACATGCTGGGCTAAATAGAAGAAGGAAAAATTCAGACTCTTATACGTGAAGAAGCAGTGATTTCATATGTACTAGTTGAACCAATAAAGTGGCAGATTTACTGGAATATCTTGAGTTATCAAGTGATGGTAAACCCAAGTCATGGCTCAAGTGGCACAGTATAAAGTGTACTTTGAGGAATGTACCTATTTCATTTCTTGATCAGTAAGCCTTGTAACACTGAGCTTCCTTGTGTGTGTGCACATGTATACGCATAAATACACATATCGCAGAATATAGGGTGGAGTTGGTAAATTTTAGAGGTGTTTCCAGGGGAAGAATTCCTTGAGTTACCAATAGTAGACTTAGGGGTTTCAGTTTACAAAAGAACCAAGCTAACATGTTTCAATAAATCATGTTCAGGGGCCAGTAAGTGGCATGGTGGTTGATGCTGGACTCTTACACGACCAACCACAATTTGAGTCCTGTACTTGGTGGCTTGCTTTCTCACCTCCTCCTCTCTCTCTCATCAAATTAAATAATAATAATAATAAAATTAAAAATTCTTAAAAAAAATTATGTTCATTTGTTAGTTGATTCTCCCAAAGGCTTTAGAGTCACTGCTTTTGTAATATTTCCTTAGCGCCTTTTTTTTTTTTTTCAGCTCAGACTAACTCTAAAACACAGTATATTGATTCGAAGATACTACCAAATTCTCCTAGGAATCCCTTTGACTGTGTTTTAACTGGCCTGTGCTTTTATGGAAAAATACTGTCTCACTGCTGATGAGAGTTCTGGCATTAGCAAAGATGTTCTTCCCTAGGTATCACAGCTGTGTGGCAGGATGTCAGGAGCCCTGATGAGATTTTCTATTCTCTTGAAATCTGCCCCATTAAGCTGGTGAGGAAGGTATTTAGGCATTAGGAAATGCCTAAATGCCACAATTAGAAAACTGATTCCTTTGAGGACTTCCTATTTCCCACTGAAAGTGCAAAAACCCACAGAAAGCTTTAAAAATCACTTAGACATTCCTGTGGCCAAGTCTGTGCGGGAGCAGATTTTGGTCAAGAGCTATGAAAACTCTAACCACATCATGGGGAACCAAGAGAGAAGAGGAAAGGATTTTTATACAGGAATGGGGGAAATGAAACAGAGGTGGGACTGTTGAACTAGATAAGGCCCTAATCGTCTTATCTTAGTCTAAGTTCCTTTAAGTCTGAGTTTTAAGTTTAAGTTTGAGTTCCTTTCCACCTTTGTAACTTTACTCACCAAACCTTGTGAGGTATTGAGTACTCACAGTAAACAGGGTGAACATAAGCTTTCTCAGGGAAGAATTGCCTTACCTTAAGTTTGTTGGTTTCTGGAAGAAGGTGGGATTGTTGTATTGACTTACTTGAGGACAGACAAACAGTTGTGCACAAACAGGCTTGTTTCCTGACAATTGTTATTCTGCCTCCTTAACAGCACACAGATAAATGGTCTACCAAATCATGCACAGTCAGCACGTGTTTGTTGAACTGAGTGGACTTCCAGAGCATTTGCTCTGTGTAGAGGAAGATACTTAGGAGGATGATAAGGTCTCCCTGTTTTGTTACCAGGGAAGTATAGGAGTGGGAAAGTGGCAATGAAATATTTTTATTTTGGAGGGAGTTGAATGTGTAGGCTTACGGAAATTTATTCTCATTAAACCATAAAAAACATAATAACCTAAGATAATAGTTCTCCTTTGAATGTATCGTAAAGGCAGTATTACATGTCATTTGAGTTCAAGAATATGTTTGTATTAGTTGCATTTTTCTACAATATGAGAGAAAGTTTAGAGCACAAGAATAGTGAATATCTTTAATACTTTTACAAAGAATTTGAAATTTCATTCTTTTAAACCTATACTAGAACCTGGAGACTGTCTGAACTTTCGAAATGGAAAATGTTTTAGCTTGGTTTCAGTTGGTTAAAGTCCTGAATTTCCTTTTCTTTTTAAAAAAATCGCTACACAAGGGCCAGCAGGTGGCATAGTGGTTAAGGGACTAGACTCCCACATGGCTGACAGTGGTTCCAGTCCCAGACCCAGTAGCTTGAAACTCATGTGGGGGGGGGCAGCAGGTGGCATGGTGGTTAAGGTGCTGGATATTCCCACATGATTGACCACGGTTCAAACCCCAGAAGACCTGGGTGCTTGCTTTCTCACTTTCCCTCTCTGTCTCTCTGTGTCTCTCTCTGGTCAAATTAAAATAAACGAGTGAATAAATAAAATTAAATATATAATTCTACAATAAAAAAAGGAAACTCTCATGCTCAGAGTGTGTATGTGTGTGCCCAAAATCCTGAGAAGAGAATGAAGGAGAAGGGATTGTGGTGTGGCCATTCCCCAAGGGGATGATTTTTTACTTTCTGTCTCTCTGTCTCTCCAGAGAGTTCACACACTCTGTAATAAAATTTTCTCAAAAAAAAAGAAAAAAAAAAGAAAAAGAAAAAGAAAAAGAAAAGTAATTGCGGCAGGGCATGTATGCTTACCAGAGAGAGAGACAGAGAGGGAGACAAAAAGAGAGAGGGAAAGTGAGAAAAGTGAGAAAATGAGAAAGCACCCCTGCCCCAGTGGGGATGGCCCCTCCACATCCGTTCTCCATTCTTCTCCCAGGATTTTAGGCACATGCATGTACACAGTGTGTCTTTCAAGCTGCTGGTCCTGGACTTGATCTGTGCAGTCAGCCTTGTGGGTATAGCTGCCTTACTCACCTTGCTACTGGATGGCCCAATCCTGAATTAAAAAAAAAAAATCATGTATTTAATTTTATTTATTATTTAAAAATTTTCCATAGGGCATGTGCACTCACCAAAAAGAGACAGAGACAGAGACAGAGAGAGAGAGAGAAAGAGAAAGAAAGAGAAAGAGAGAAAGAGAGAAAAAGAAAGAGAAAGAGAGAAAGAGAAAGTGAAAAAGCAAGCTGCCAGGTCTGGGACTTGAACTGTGGTTTGGTTGACCGTGTAGGAGTCCAGCACCCTTAACCACTATGTCACCTGCTGGTGTTTATGTTCTCAATTCTATGCCTTATGATGAGGCATAAGCTAGAGTCAACAGGAATCTTTTTATGGCTAAAGAAAGATGCACTTTCATGTTAAATGTGCAGTATAGTGCTCAATTAAACTCTGCTAAATTAAAAAAAGTTTATTTCTATCTTCCATGAGTGAAAGAGACAGAGAGAGGGAGAGAGAGAGAGAGAGAGAGAGAGACAGGCATCCCTAACAGGGTCTTCATGCCATGATGCTCGCCTGTCTTAGCTAGTCCAGATCATGGACATGCGCACACCCATGTATTCAGGGGTGTCTCCACACATGAGCCTGGAGTCCTCCTGTGTGGACTGTGTTACCATCATCAGGCCCCCCACTCTTATCTTCTTATTGAAAAATAGGAAGTTCTTATTGAGTTTAACTTGAGCTTTATTTGATTATTATAATGTCTAAGGACCATATTGTATATGTAATTTATTCATTGACTAATTAAAGACTCTAACTGTAGTAACTCAATATCCAGAATTGAAATGGTTTATTTTGTTTGATTGCCTTTTTTTTTTTTTAATTTGCTATAGGGTATGGGCATTCACGAGAGAGAGAGAGAGAGAGAGAGAGAGAGAGAGAGAGAGAGAGAGAGAGAGAGAGAACTCCTCTGCCACTCCACCCCACCCCAGGGGATGGCTACACTGCAATCTTTTCTCCTGCACTCTCCTATTGGGATTTTGGGCACACTCGCACATGTTCCTGGTGTGATTTTCGTATTGCTGGGTCTGAAACTCAAACCATGGAATTGGCCATGTGGAATCTAGTGCCTAACTACCATGCCAAAGGCTGGGCCTGTTTCATCAAATATTTAACAAAGTGTAATAAAGGCAAAATTCTACTAAGCAAATGGTTTTGATGATTCGTGTGCCAGTTAGTAGAGATATTATTGTATGTACTTTCTGGGATAGTTTATCACTGGAAACATTGCCTTTTTTCCAGTATTAAAATTTTAAGATTCTGTTTTAAAGCATAATTAAACACATAAGTTTATAATAGTTTAAAATTTTTACTATAGTTATTTATGATACTTACAACACAGATTAGGCAAAAATCTTAAATACTCTCTAAACTTTTTTGTTTCTTACAATCATTGCAGATAAACCTGGAATTTGGTTTAAGCTACTATTAATGGTGGGGCATTATAAATTCACCCTATATGGGCAGAAACCTGAACAACTACTTCATTACCCCTAGGTGTGGGTTGGTGACTATCTAATATTGTTGGTTCTGGGTCAACAAGCTCTTGAGTTGTTTTAAGTCATACATTCATGCTATAGCATGAAGTGATGACATTTATGGACCTGGAAGTGATTTGGAGACCGGAGAGTGCTGTTTGAGTCCAGGCATAACAAACAGGGGCCAAAGGACTCCTGGAGCAACAGATAACCTGCTGGGGAGATGTGTTCTGAAGTTGTTTTCACTTAACCTGTTAAAATTGATGAAGTAGAAATGACAAAAGAAATGTAGTATCGTTCTACCATGAGAGTCTTTGCAAATATAACAGGCCCTATTTTATAGATCCACAGCTCTCCCTTGTATCTATAGGGAAAATTAAAGTCATGACTATGCCGTTAGCTAATTGCTTATGATAAAGAGGATAGTTTTTGATTTGGTCAGTCAGGTGTGCGTTCATAGCCCTCTCCTCCTTTTGCTTCCCTTTCTTTCGTTTCCTGTTCTGTCTCAGAGCACTCTTTCTGTAGGAAGTAGTGCTGGAAATGGATGCAATGGTTTGCCTAATGTGGGACTCCCATCTTTAACTGGATTAGCACAGAATGAGCTGCATCACATAAACAGGCTTCCAAGGATGTGAGGTTCACTTTTTAGAGTCTTCTGCAGTTGCTAGAGAAAGAGAACAATAAAGAGAGATAGAGGGGCAAAGTGAGAAAAAGTAAGAAATTACCCCTAAGGGGAAATGACCACATTACAATCCTTTCTCCTCCATTCTCCTTTCAGGATTTTGGGCATGCACCCACATGTACCCTGTGTGTTTTTCAAGCTGCCAGGTGTCAGATCGAACCATGTCATCCACTGTGCTTCTGTCTGGCTCTGACTTCACCCATGTATTTTTTTTCCCCCAAAGAATTATTTACTTAAATTAATTATTATTATTGCTATTATTATTATTTTAATTTACTATAGGGCACATGTACTCACTAGAGAGAGAGAGGCACAAAGAAAGAGAGAGAGAGAAGGAAAATGAGAAAGCAAGCTACCAGGTCTGGGACTTAAACTGTGGTTGTCCATGTGGCAATCCAAGGCTTTAACCATCATGCCATCTCCTGGCCCCATACCCATGTAATCTAATACATCATATATTGTGCATTTACTGAGGGTCAACTGGGTACTAGGAAGGCTAGACCCCAGGAATACAACAGTGTTAATTCTTGCCCTCAGGAGCTCACAGTTTAGAATAATACTCTGTTGACGGTAAAATGATGATAAGTTTCTGTCACCTTACTGTTAGCCTTTTTTTTTTTGGTGACTTAGTCTCATCTCCTCTTCTGTTCTTTATTTTGCATGCATCAGGTCATGGTGGGAGAATTTACATTTCTGTTTATAAGAACCTTTCTGAAGCAGGAAATAAAAACCTAAGATATACTGTGGAAAACATCAGCAAAACCAACTTTTCAGAAAGGGGAATGGCATAGTACATTTTTATTAAAGATGCTGACTTTCGTTCACTAGATGATTAATCATCAGTACTTATTGCCCAAGAAAAGGCTCTTAATCTTATTGGTGGAAATCTTTTGGCATTCTTGCTACATGATATTTCTTAATAGTATAAGAAAGTTCTCACTTTGTTGGCAAAAGGCATACATGCCCATAGCGAAATCACCTAGGTTGGGTCATGTGCGTGTGCACCTCAACTATTCGCTTAACAAGTGAACTATTTGCTCAGTGTTGGTGTCAATCACAAGGTAATGAGCCCCACCATAAGCATCAATGCTATTGATCAGAGTTGTCATAAAGCTGCTTATGATATTGAAGCATTGGTTGCATCAGAACAAATTTACACACACACACACACACACACACACACACGGCTGATCTTTTCTTTCTGAAAATGAACACATTTAGAATGAGAGGTTACTTAGTTTCTAGAGAGTAATCTGTGAATTATGCACTCACTTAGCAATTACATACTGGTCCAGTCTGGGTTTGGACCATAGCTAGATGAGGAGGAATGTCCATTTTGTGTCAAATTGAGCTTAAGGCGCAAGATGCCAGGTATCACTTAAACTGAGGTTAGGATGCAAGATGGTAGGTCTCGTTAAAATTGCACTCAACACACACACACACACACACACACACACACACACACACACACACAGAGAGAGAGAGAGAGAGAGAGAGAGAGAGAGAAAATACTCCCCAATGGGACATGGTCATGCACAGTCCCTCCTCATCCATTTCGTTGTTGGGATTTTGGGCATGCACACACATGTGCCTGGCATTTTTTTCAATCCCCTGGGGCAGGATTTGAACTGCTGTTGCTCTTTTGAGATCTGACTCTCTTAACCATTAGGCAATGGGTCTGGCCCCTAGGTCTCATTCAGTTTAGTGCCTGGACATGGATTGTTAACTTGAGCATCTCTTTTTTCTGCCTTCTCTCTTTTCCTCTCTTTTTTCGTTTTCTTCCTCCCTATCTCTGCTGCTTCTCTCTTGTTTCTTGCCTTTAGAGCTTGTTGTTGTAACTATTGTGATAGTTAAGAACTAAATATCATGGAAAGAGGAGGCAGGATTGTAGCAAAGTGTTTTATAACAAGAGAATCTATTCAATAGTTACACACTATTTAGTCTCTGACTACAGAGAATTTCCAACCCACCAGTTTCTTGCCTACCTGCCGCTGTTGTCATAATTTGCAATATAGAGCTGTTGTTTATTGGCTAGCCTAGTGATCTAACCTGCTAGTTTTTAAATTATTATTACTTAGAAAATTTGCCATAGGTCTTGTATGCTCACTGAAGAGACAGAGAGAGAAAGAGAGAGAGAAAGTGAGAAAGTCTCCCCAGGGGTGATGGCCTTACCACAATCCCTTCTCTATTCTCCTGTTGAGATGTTAGGCACTCAGGCACACATGCCTGGGTCTGGGATTTGAACCGTGCTGTCTTCCATGTGGGATCCAGCCACCTTAACCACCATGCCATTGGCTGGTCTATAATCTGCCTATTAAAAAATTTTTTTAAAGACATTTTTGCTATAGGGTATGTGCGCTCACCAGAGTGACAGAGAGAGACAGAGACAGAAAGCGAAAAATCATCCCCCTGGGGGGTGGCCATGCTGCAATCCCTTCTCATCCTTTCTCCTCTCAGGATTGTGGGCACACACACACATGTGCCTGGTGTAAGTTTAAGCTGCCAGGTCTAGGACTTGAACCACGGTTGACTATGTGGGAGTCCAGTGATGTAACCTTATGCCATCTGCTGATCCTATAACCTGCTTATTAAAATGACCAAAATCACAGTGACTATTGCAGCTTTGACACCACATTTCAGTCTGACTTATGGTTTAATGCTTGGGTCTAATTAGTCAGAAAAACCCTGGTTTAATGCTGTCTATAATTGTTGTATTTATGTTAAGAACTAGTTTATCACACTGTTTAAAAGCCTTAAGCAGGGGAACCAGCAGTTAGCGTAATGGCTATGTCGCTGGACTCCCACGTAGTCGACCGCGTTTCGTGTCCCGGACCCGGTGGCTTAAAACTCACGCCGGGCGCGTGTGCGTGCGTGCCCAAGATCCCGAGAGGAGAATGGAGGAGAAGGGATTGCGGCGTGACCATCCCCCCTGGGGGGTGATTTCTCGCTTTCTGTCTCTATGTCTCTCTCTGTCTGTCTGGCGAGCGCACGCGCCCTACAGTGAAAATCTCTCCAAAAAAAAAAAAAAAAAAAAAGCCTTAAGCAGGAAAGCTGCCTGTCTGGAGATATGTGAAGTTGTATCTATCTCATAAGTGTCTGTTTCCTTTATTTTATTTTTTAGATTTTTTTCATAGGGCATATGCGCTCGCCAGAGAGAGAGAGAGAAAGGGAAAGTGAGAAGTTAGCCACCAGGAGGCATGGCCACACTGAAATCCCTTCTCCATTCTTGGCTACTCATGCACATGTGTCCAGTGTGGTTTTTAAGGGGTCCAGGACTTGAATCACAGTTGCCATGTAGGAGTCCAGTGCCTTAACCACCATACCACCTGCTGACCTCTCCTTTTTAAAAAATTTATGATTCTCTTCAATCATTTCTCAATTATTTTTATTGGTAATTATGAAACCACATAGGAATAATTTGAGCATTTGGAACTGGAAATCAGCTCTTAAATGGAAGTGATTTATAGTTTTTTTTTTTTACAAAGTGTTTAATTCATTAAGTGCTGAAGGGTGTTTTGCTTTTTTCTTCAGTAGTTTGATTCATTGGGTCCTTATTTACCAGGGCAGGCAGACTATCTTAAATAGTCTTCTGTTTGGATAGCATTATTTCATCCTCCTATAAGTATAGCTCTTTTGCCGTTAAAGATGTAAATAATCATTTGGGGCAGGGGGTGAGAGGAAGGAGGGTCTTGGACTTAATTTTCTTTCCTGCACAGGTGGAGTTCCTCTATGGGAAATTTTGTGGCTTAGCTGATAGAGAAAGCTCTGGCTGAACTTTTCAGAGGAAGTACAGAAAAGACTAATACAAATACAGATTCGGTGCTTTGGTGCTGGCTGGTAGGAAGTTTTCAATTGCTGAGTGTTCTTGGTAAAAACATTCTTTTAATGTTTTGAGCACTTAAGAGATCGTCAATTTTTATGTTTATTTTTTTGGTGAGTGTATGTGGTAGGGATGGGGAGAGGACATTTGAAATTATTTCTTGTTCCAATCAATGTAAAGATGAGAGAAGTTTGCACCATAAAGCAGGTGTGTTGATGCCTTTTTTTTTTTGTAGCAACAATCCTTTACATTAATGAAGAACTGTTTGAGGATTTTAGATGTTTGGCTTGTTTTTTTTTCTGGTGTGACTCCCCCTCCCCTTGAATGGGTAAGTCTGCGGGCGCCCTGTGGAGCATTCCAGGGTGAAGCAGGCCTCCTGGAACTTAGATTCTTTATCACTCTCCCAGGGGAGTTCATTTTACGTGGCTGGTGCGAGCAGCTGCAGTGTGATATTGCCCAATCCCAGGTCCTCTTATTGGTGGGTGGGAAGGAGTGGGATTGCTGCTTAAGAAATTTTATTATCTTTAGAAGGGAAGAATTTATTATAGGGGTTTTCTTGGATGATCTCTTTCATGTGGGTTAAGTCATTTTGAGCTCTGAATGTCCAAGCTGCTTAGAGATTCTAAGTTGTTCTTGACTGGAGGTGGTACGACCACTCTCGAGGGGTGTTTGTATATAGGGGTATATAAAGGGTGCATATATGTACATGGGTGTTCTTTCTTGTCACAGTGACCAGGCGCTGGGCTCCACTGGCATTCCCAGGTGGGATGCTATACATCTTGCTTTGCTTAGGATGGTCCCCACCCCCACATGAGTAATTATCCCACTCTAAATGCGAACAGTGTCCTATCAAAAAGCCCTGAGCAATGTGCTTTGCTTACAGTGCTTTGCGGTGCTGATTGACAGCCTGGTTGCTGGGATGGGAGGGGCTCAGTGAAACCTTTCTCAATGAGACTAGGAGAAAGAAAAAAAAAATGCAGGTAATTATGTTTATATGAAAACGAAGGGCACTTGCTCAGTTATAAAAGGTGGTATCTTTAATTTCTCATTTCTCAGAACAGACAGCTACCCTATTAGTGCATCTAGGTTGGGGCTGGCAGGTGGTATGGTGGTTAGAGGCGTTGGACTCCCACATGGCTCACTGGGTTTGAGTCCCAGATCTCGTGGCTTACTTTCTCACTTTCCCTTTCTCTCTTTATCACTCTCTGGTTAAACTGAAAAATAATAATAATAAGTAAGATTAAATAAAATAATAATTTTTAAAAAAAGAATTATTTATTTTATTTTGTTCATCCATTCATTTATTTTTAATTTGATAGAGACACACACAAAGAGAGAGGGGAAGTGAGAAAGCAAGCCACCAGGTCCGGGACTCGAACCATGGTCAGTCACGCGGGAGTGTCCAGCACCTTAACCCCCATGCCACCTGCTGGTCCTCAATGAAATAATTCTTAAAAAAAAAAAAGTGTATCTAGGCATTCTGCTGGCTTTTGATCATTGAAAAGGCACTGTATTTTAATCACTAAGCCAAGATTTAAGCAGTTTTTCAGATCGACTGACTAGTGTGAGAGACCTTACATACAAAGCCTGGTTCCTCTCTTTATCCACTCAAATCCTGCTCATCCACAAAGACCCCACATAGTTCTATTCCTGTTTATTAAAACTTCTCTGAGCACTATAGCCCCCCCAGTGCAGTTGGTTCTTACTGTCTCTGCTGCTTATTTGAAATCCAGCTGTCATATAACATGGCATTGGAGTCAGACCGCCTGGGTGTGAACCTCTGCTCCACTACCTGTTAGATGTGAGCTTTAATCAAGCCTCAGTTTTCTCATCTATGAAATGAGGCTATTAATACTACCTTGCAGGGATAAGTGTTGTGAGGATAAGTGAGACAGTCATAGAAAACATTTGAAATGCTATGGGTGAACACAAATTGTTGTTTGTTTTGTGGAAAGTGGGATGATGAAAAGAGGATAGGCTCTCGAATCACACAACTCTTGGGTCTGAATCAGACTTTGACATTTTCTACAGTTCTAAGAGGATCCACTGACTGTCTGTAAAGCTTTATATAAAGCTATATAGATTTTAAGCCACCGGATCTGGGACTTGAACCATGGTTGGTCATGTGGCAGTCTAGTGGCGTAATCTCTATGCCATCTGCTGGACCCCAACTAAATTCACATCTTAGAAGTCCTATCTTGAGGTCAGTGGATGGCATGATTGTGTTACTAGACTTCCACATGGTCAACCTTGGTTCAAGTTCTAGACCTGAAGGCTTGAAAATCACTCCTGGCACCTGTTAGTCTACGCCTAAGATCCCGGGAGGAGAATGGAGAAGGGATGGATGGCCTTCCCCTTGAGGGGGCGGTGATTTCCCATTTTCCCTCTCAGTGTCACTATGTCTGACTCCCTCTCTGGCAAGTGCACACGCACTAAGACCAAACCTCTCAACCCCTGATTTAGTTGTAAACATTTTCAAAAAGATCGCAAGTACCTCTTCAGGTAGAACAAATATTTGGAAGGACCAGCATGTATTAAGAGGATCTGGCAGGAAAATAGGATTTGCTATAGAAATTACCTTACCCTGTTAACTTAGGACAATGTTCCATTGACTACCATTCACCTTTCTCTTCTAGGAAGAGAATTTATGGAAAAGAAAAGAAACTCTTAGAATGAAAGGACACAAGAATGAAACTTACTAATATGACCTGATGTTTCTCTCTCTCTGTTTTAAATAGTCTGTCTTAAAATAGTCCTCTTATTTCACATTATTTCAGATTTCATTTTCTTTCTATGGATTTAAGATTGTGAATCCCTATTTAAAGTCTCATTGTTTGCCTAGATGGTTTTATGTCTCTGGTATGTAATAGTTTCAGCAGACTGAGTTTTACAAAATGGAATCTTCATTAACAGAGGAGTATTGCATTTGCTATTCCACACGTGCTGAATGAACCCTGTTCTGGAGGCTGTAAGTGACATAGGAGTAATGTTCTCAGTCCAGTGTTGTTCCCTGCCCTGGAAAACAAACAAACAGCTCCTTCCCTCCTCTGGGCACTATCTGTTACTCTAATATCTTATCTTAACACATTCTTAGTTCAACATTTAGACCAGGAATCTTGGGGCATAGCTATTTATGAAAAAAGGATTAAGCCTTATTTATTTATTTATTTATTTTTTAAGTTTAGATTCTTCTTCTTCTTTTTTTTTTTTCCCCCTTTTCTGGCTTTGGGCTTATATAAGGCTAGAAAATAAGTTTATCTCTTTGTCTAATGTAAATTTTCCTGAAGATATTAAAAACTCTCTTTAAATTTTTTTTTCTTTCGAGTTCTGGACCTGGCAACTTAAAACTCACATCAGGTGTGTGTGCATGCACACTCAAAATGCCAAGAAGAAAGTGGAGAAGGGATTGTGTGTGACCTCCCCCCCAGGGGGGCTGATTTCTCACTTTCTGTCTCTCTGGCAAGTGCACACACTCTATAACTAAAACCTCTCAAAAAAAAAAAAAAAAAAAAAAAAGAAAAAGAAAAAGAAAAAGAAAACACTGTATTAGTTGTTGAGGATATTTTCTGGAAAAAGATTAAAAACATATAACATTTATTCTTCCTTAAACTCTGTGGGTGTCTCCAGTGTATAAAATTATCCCCCTCACTTTCCTTTTGGTTTTTGTTTTTACTTCAAATAATTGAACAATATAGATAATACATGAATACTATCTGGATGGCCTTGAATGCATAAAGGCCACTTATTTAAAATAAGACTCTCAGAAAATAAAGTTCAATTGAAATTGGGAGCACCTGCAATAGTTATCGGACTTAATCTAGACCTTTTCACTAGCAGGTTGTTTTTAAGCAACACGGATTCCCTTTATAAAAGAATGAATGACAGTTTCCTGATACCAGTGGAGCATTGTGGCTGGTTGCTGAGAGGCTATCCAGCAATGATAAAGTATCAGTTTGTTTTTTCTGGAGAGATATTTCCAAACAATAGTCATTTGGTTGTTATAACAGGCTGAAAGTTACTATCGAAAAGGTGACAAATGAATTATTGTGGATCTCTTGATAAATTGCAGGAATTAGATTTAATATAATGCTTCAAATATTGTAGAGATTAGGAGATCAAATGTGAAAATCTCTATAAAAAGTTACTTATTTGCAACATTTCCCCATCAGTTTAATTTTTATGAGTGCAATTTTTAAATAATTGGTTTTGAAATGGTTTTAAAAATGACTTTTGGATCTCTCTTTTGTGTTCTTTTCATGACATATTTTAGTTGGTATTTTAGAAAAAGCAGTACTCTCAAAATTTGAATTTTAATAAAAGTTGCTTAAGAAATAGTGTTAATTATACATATTTTCAAAACAGACTCTATATTATCCAGAGAATTTTTTTCCACAGACTCTGTCTCTAAGTTTAAGCTTTTCTTTCTCCTATAGCAATATGAAACTCTGCAAGTGAACTGTTCTTTATGAATGTTATAATTATTTGATCAGAAGTTCTTAGATATCAAGTGAGACAAATGTCCTAAATGTACAAGTGTATTATGCTGAATTTCTAACAATAGACCTAATTGATAAAAAGTGATTTAATATATGTTGTGTTAATAGCTAAACCTCCAAAGCCCCTAATCTCTCATGGAAATATTGCTTTGTAGAACAAAATCCAATGAGAAATTCTGGGATTCCAGAGTGAATTTGTACATTCCTTAGGGGCATTTTTGCAAGGGAGGTTGTTGTGTTTTAAAGGTAGTTGATAAGAGACCTGCAGCACCAACCCCAGACCTGCACCACCAACCACCATCATGCATTAGTCTATAGAAGGTATTTGGGTGTACGTGCTCCTGTACCACTCGGTACCACCATTTAGGCAAGGGAAGTTTCTGACCATTTGCAGCATACATTATAAATCAGGATGTCACTACCAGACAATCAGATTTGAACATTCCATGAACAAAGTAGCCTATATTGCCTAGGAATAGATCACTTAACTATGTTTATATCATGCTGTCGATATGCCTGCATTTGCACAAGTCAGGATAGCACATTGTTTATTTATTTTGGGAGTAGGTCATTGATCTGTATATTTACCTAATTTTGGGTTAATTAACCAAAAATTGAAATTGGGTAATTTAGCATGATTACTTAAATAAGGGGGGGAAATGTAGTTCTTCCAACTCTGAGAAGTACTCTATCCCTTGAGTTTGTGAAAGAATAATTTTGAGTCTTCTCCAAGTTGGGCTGGTGTTGGCTGCTCTTGTTAAAAAAATTTCCTACTTGGCAAACAGTGCTTGGGGAAGGTTACTGGCCAGATATTTGGGGAAGCTGGGAGGATTTCCAGCTACCAAATTAGTGCCCTGGAGAGACCTAGGAAAATTGCAGGATATATTTGCTGAACGAAGTGAACTTGTTTAAGTTGTATTCCTTTCCTAGTGTCACTAGGGGATATCTCTACCACTTGAGGGATACTTGGTGCCAAGTGTACACAGTCTGATTGGCTGCAGAGAGTTTGTTTTTAGTTTTTTAAAAATGTGTTTGCAGAGATGGACTTACAGATCTGGCAACTTAAAATTAGTGTTTTTTTTTTTTTTCCCCTAAAAGTCAACACATTGGTCCAAATCTAAGAATGAAAGGCTATTATTTGCTATAAATGATTTAGAAATAAAATGCCATTTTAATGAATGTAGGATGGAAAACTTAAAAGGTGCAATGAAGCAAATGGAGTTACTCCTGACGTTATCAATCAGAGATAACCACTGTTACCCTTCTGGCCTTTTTTTTTCCTTTTTTTTGTAGAGATTTTTTTTCTTTTCTTCGTAGTATTTTCTTCTTTTCTTCGTAGTATGTGTGTGCTTACCAGGGAGAGAGAGAGAGAGAAAATGACAAATGCCCCCCGGGAGGGATGGCCATGCCACAATCCCTTCTCCATTCTCTTCCTGGAATCTTGGGCATACATGCACATGTGCTTGGCATGAGTTTCAAACCTCTGGGTCCAGGACTTGAATCATGGTTTGTGGTCGGCCATGTGGGAGTCAGCGATGTAACTGCTATGCCATCTGCTGGCCTTTTTTATTTATTATTATTATTATTATTATTGGAGTGGTTTTTGTTGTAGGGTGCGTGCGCTCACCAGAAAGACAGAGAGAGAGACAGAGAGATAGAAAGTGAGAAATCACCCCCCAGCGGTGATGGCCACGCCGCAATCCCTTCTCTTTCATTCTCCTCTCGGGATCTTGGACATGCAAGCACACGGACCCGGCGTGAATTTAAGCCATTGAGTCCAGGACTCAAACTGCAGTTGCTACATGGGAGTTCAGCGACATAGCCATTATGCTAACTCCTGGTCCCGTGCTGGCCTCCTTTTAAAATGCCTTATTTCCCCATATTTGAGTCTTGTTACAGGTAAATATTTGCCTCTTTGTCTTTGTTATGTTATATTATATTTTTCAAAAATATTTAGAAGTTATTCATAATCATTTTTATAGATTCCTACTATGTCAATATATGGATGTAAGAAAATTGGATCCTTTTCTTACTATTGGAGATTTAGGAAGTTTATACTTTCCTTTATTATAAATAACGTTGTGAAGAATATCTTTATACATAAAATCTTTGTTGAGCACTCTGGTTAGTTGCTTAGAGAAAATACCCCAAAGTAGAAACACTAAGATGATAAACAAACATTTTTATAAAGCAAGATATATGTTGTCAAAATTGCTTTCTAGGTCGATTACAAGGTATACTCTTTTTTTTTGTTGAGGTTTTTGCTTTAGGGCTCTTGAACTTACCAGACAGAGAGAGAGACAGAGAGAGAGACAGAGAGACAGAAAGCGAGAAATCACCCCCCAGGGAGAATGGCCACACTGCAATCCCTTCTCCTCCATTCTCCTCTTGGGATCTTGGGCACGCACGCACACGTGCTCGGCGTGAGTTTTAAGCCACTGGGTCCGGGACACGAACCGTGGTCGACTACTACGTGGGAGTCCAGCGACATAGCCATTACTCTAACTGCTGGTCCCACAAGGTATACTCTTAACAGCTGTTTATGAAAATGACCTTCCTACAGAGCTCCAAACAAATATATTAGCATATGAAAAAATGCTTTCCTAATTTAATTCTAAAAATTGCATTTTGGTAAAAAAGAATTACATTTTTTCAATGAATGGCATAAGTTTGACATTGACTTTTTCTGTTGCTGTGGTATTACAGAATGTGACAATCAGCATTTTCGCTGTGGAAATGGGCACTGTATCCCTTCAGCCTGGAGGTGTGATGGGACCAAAGACTGCTCGGATGACTCTGATGAAGCTGGCTGCTGTAAGTGGGGAGTGGCCAACCTAAGCTCCAGTCTGAGTAACATAAGTGCTGGTATCACAAGCTGATACCTGTAAGAAGAGCCCTGCCTAGAGTGACAGACCCAGGGTTGGGGTCAAGTTTTTTTTTTTTTTTTTTAAGAGAGACAGAAAGTGAGATATCACCCCCTAGGGGCATGGCTACACAGCAATCCCTTTTCTTCCATTCTCCTCTCGGGATTTTGAACATGAGTGCACATGCATCTGGCGTGAATTTTAAGTCACCAGTTCTGGGACTCGAACCATGGTTGAATATGTGTGAGTCCAGTGATGTAACCAGTACGCCATCTGCTGGTTCTAGGCTCAAGTTTGAGATCTGTGTGGTTGAACAGAGAATTGATGGCACTAATAATTTCACTGACTAGCCAGTCTGTGGCCTGGTAGTTAAGGGCCCTGGGTCCTACGTGGCTGACTAAGTAGGTGAGTACTAGATCGGCAGCTTGAAAAACTCAGTGTGTGTGTGTGTGTGTGTGTGTGTGTGTGTGTGTCCCAAATCCTGACAGGATGAAGGAATGGAGAGAAAGGGATGACCGTGTGATCACACCACGCTGGGGGGTGCTTTCTCCCTGCCCCAGAGGACACATCCTCTCCCAATGCACATGCCCTGCCTAGTTAAAAAAGAAAAACCAAATTCCTTTTGAGATGGGAATTCAGTTTATTAATATATCAGTTTCTATCTTATCCTTTTTCTGTGACCATGACCTTGATAAATACACAAATTTGAGGTCCATTTTCTGAAACCTGTGATGATTTTTTATATCCACACTTTGAATTTTGTGCACCAACAAGAACAAGCAAAATAGTTTCATCTGAACTACTGCGATTCGTATTTCAAGGAGTCTAATTTTATGTAAAGGATATAGTGTAGCCTGTGTGAACCACCATGAGGTAACCCCAGAAGTGCTCAGTGCAGTTTTGTGTTTTTAAAAAATTTTAGTTAAATACATGTAAGATAGTAAATCCACAATTTAACTAATTATAAAATCAATTTCACATATAGTTCTTTCTTTTTCATTTTTTAGATGTAACTTTATTTTATTTTATTTTTTTTGAGAGGATTTTGCTATAGGGTGCGTGCGCTTGCCAGACAGACAGAGAGAGACAGAGAGACAGAAAGCGAGAAATCACCCCCCCAGGGGGGATGGCCACGCCGCAATCCCTTCTCCATTCTCCTCTCGGGATCTTGGGCATGCACGCGCATGCGCCCAGAGTAAGTTTTAAGCCACCGGATCTGGGACGCGAACTGCGGTCGACTATGTGGGAGTCCAGCGACATAGCCATTACGCTAACTGCTGTCCCAATGTAACTTTATTTTAATTTGACCAGAGAGTAGTAGATGGAGAAAGAGAGATTGAGAAAGTGAGAAAACAAGCCGCCAGGTCCAGGACTTGAACTGTGGTCGGTCACGTGGGAGTCCAGTGCCCTTAACCACCATGCCACCTGCCAGTCCCAAGTTTCACATATATTTCTGCATTTAGTTTTCTAGAAATATTTTGAGGTAGGTTTCAGATTAGACAACTGAGGCTTAGAGAAGTTAGGTAACTTGTTAAAAGCCTTGTAGTCTGGCAGTTGGTGACTGCCGTGAACCAGTCTGAATCTTTAAGCAATGAAAATTGCTCTTTCCAACTTGCCATAGGTAATCAATTAAACTATCACAGTTTCCTCAATTGTGATAGTTGAGTGGACAAGGCTTACCATTCAAAAACCAAGAAAGGGGTGGGCCCTTTCTGGCCCTTTTAGGGCAGCAGTTAAGTGCTTTGCAGAGGAAGCTGGATCCCACATGGCCGTCTAGGGTTTGGGATTCTGACCCTGTAGTAACACACTGGGCATTGTGCCCAGGATCCTGAGGGGAGGGAGAATTGGAGGAAAAAGAAATGTAGCATGATGAAGACCTATTTCCTCTCTTGTGCGTGCAAGCACACTCTCTGGGATTAAACAGACAAAACAAAACAAAATCCCAACAACAATAACTATGAAAACATTGAATTTGTTTTGAAAACTTAATTGTTGGCTATCCTGTGGCAACCAGAATGGTCAAACTTTGTTGTGTTGTTTGGATTGATGATGCATTTGAAAATGAGAGAAAGAATAGGGATAGGTCCTATACAGGGCTTCTCTATTTTCATGCAGAAATGAATCACCCGGGAGCTTGTTAAAGTGCAGGGTTTGATTCCACATATTTGAGATGGCACCTGAAATTCTGCATCTCTACGGACTTCCAGTTGATGGTGTTGCAACTAGTCTGTGGATCACAGTTTAAGCAAAGAAACGCTTTATTGTAGAGACATGGTCATGCTGTCTATCTGAATTTACTGAGCTCTGTTTTGGCTAAAAAGGAGAAAAAAGGGCAAGAATAGTGCAGTCTTAGATAAAGAAATAAGTGGAAAGTTTCAGGTCTGGCTATGTAGCCTAGTGATTAATGGAATGGGATACTGACAGGTGGATTGCACTTTGGATCTTGGCTCCAGTAGCTTGAACAACATGCTAGACATGTGGTGTACATATGTGTGTGTGTGTGTGTGTGTGTTTATACCTAAAATCCTGACAGGATGGAGAAATGGAGACAGGGTTGTGGCATGACAATGCCTCATTAGGGGGTGCTTTCTCCCTCTCTTGCTGTCTCTCTGGTGAGGGCACACACCGTCTAGCATTTAAAAAAAAGTACCAGAGATGATTATATTTCATTGATCTACAATAATAATAACAACAATGTGAACAACAACAGTGCTAGAAATTAACATTACATGATGCTTTCACATACATGGTTTAATTTATTTTTTACAACAAAGCACGAGATAGTATAGTCTCCATTTTATTCTGCACACATTGAGGCTCTGAGAATCAGCCAAAGATCCTAAAGAAAGTAAATAGTGAAAAATCACAGTTATTTGCATTTGGGTCTTTTCCAAATCTCATGAGTTTTCTATTTATCATGATGTTTTACTATTAATTATCACAAAATGGCTCTAATATTTTTTCCTTTTTAGTTTTTTCTCTAGAGGGCATATATACTCACTAGAGAGAAACAGGGACAGAGAGAGAAGGAAAGTGAGAAATTACCTCTCCAGTGGGATGGCCATGTCTCCATCCCTTCTTCTCCATTCTCCTCAGGATTTTGGACATACACATACATGTGCCCGGTGTGTTTTTCAAGTAGTTGGATCTGGGACTTGAACTGCTTAGTTTGGCTAGGTGGGCTCCAGTGCTTTAAGTGCCGTACCACCTGTTGGCCACTAGTAGTTTTAATAATTTAACAACTCATGGTTAATTTTTACTTAAGTTAAAATTTTAATTTAATATTTTTGTCATAATGTGTATATATGTGTATTGGGGCTGTTTGTTTTATTCTCTGGGCTTTTATACTGCTTTTGATCTTCAGTTTATTGTGGTACCATTGCTGAGATGATTTGATAGTGAACTTTGATTAGAGCCCACAGACTCTAGTGTCAGCGTTGTTTACTATTTGCCTTCAAATATATTGAGAGGATTGACACAGATTCTTTTGAATTAAGCATTGCTTGCTGGAGTGTGGATGTTCCTTAATGAGTTCTTTTTTGGTTTGTTTTAGCTCATTCCTGCCAGGTGGGCTATTTCCAGTGTCAGAGTGGAGGGGAATGCATCCCTACGTCCTGGGTGTGTGACTATGAGCAAGACTGTGAAGATGGCTCAGATGAACAACAGAACTGCTGTAAGTGTTCAGAGCTGAATCTCATTTTGGATCTTTGGACACCTAAAATTTAACCTGTCAAAAATAGGCTACACACAATGGGACTGATTCTTTATAAATGGTGAACTGGGTCTTAAAGAAAAAGGGAACCTATGCCAGTAGTCACATTGAGGGGTCCGGCTGTTATAAAAATATGAGCGTACTGGGGAATTATAGCTATACCCCAGTGATTTCCACTGGGATAAGTTCCCTGTCTTCATATGGATTATGTTAAGCACAAGAAAGAAAGATGGCTCAGTTTGGTGGCACAGTTGGTCGTAAACTGAACAGCAGTGCTGGAAGCCACATGGTGGTCTCCAGGTTCAGGTCCCCGAGTGGGCCTGAAAATGTGTGGGGTGCGTGTGCAAGAGCCCAAGATCTTGGCAAGCTGGAGGACTGGGGAAGGGGGATCACGGCTTGATGAAAGCCTGTTGAGGGTATCTGTCTCTCAGTCTCTCTCTTTCTCATGTGCATGTGCCCACTGTCATGGCTTATTTATAAAATCACCAACAGAGAAAGACACAGGACGTTTATTGGTATGCGTAGGTGTACAGTCAGTAGTTGGAGGAGTCCATTGCTCCTGCAGCACACTCTGCATTCAGACATCCCTCCTCTGCTGCCCTGATAGTAAGCTCTCTTCTTTGATTGAGTGGAAATGGGAGCTAGAAGGCAGGACTGTTGGGGGCCTTGCTGGTGGTTACTTCACTCCCTGTGCCACTGCCACAGTGGGATGAGCTGCAACAAAGAAAATAGCGAGGAAGTGGGCCTTGGCAACTCTAGCGTTCCTGGAGCTTGTGGGGATTCAGATAGTAACTTGGAATAGATCATTAAAATCTAATTTCTTTGGGATTAAACTAAAACTGTGTTTTAATGAGTTTGAAAATGATTTTGGATGAAAAATAGATATAAAGTGGCAATGTGTCAACAATTTATCAAACATGAGTGTCATTCCAATGCTTCCTTACTCACCGGATCCCACCCAAGGAGCTGGAAGTGATCCAGTGCTTCCTCCTTTAAGGATATTCATATAACCTAAAGTTATTTTTGGTCCTAGCTTCTGCAGCACAGCTGGTAGCACTTCAGACTGTAGAACAACTGGAAGCCATGCTCCAACTGCAGTTCAAGTCCCTGGCCCCTTTGGCCTGAAAATACATCAAGCATTTCTAGTCTTTTGATGATTAGTAGTGGAGATTCTGTGGCTTTCAGTAGGTCCTGTATGCATTTTTAAAAGATTGGGATTTAGCCCAAGACTTGAGTTCAGTGTTGTGTATAAAATCCTTCTAGTCAGACCATTGGCTGCCAAGAGTTTTGAGGAGAGTAGAAATTCTCAAAGTATCTAAGAGTTTAGCTTTGGTTTAGGTCTAAAATGAAGTCTGTTTAATTATATAGACTGCTAGGGCCCATCACGGCTAGTCATGGGGACTGAGGGCAGTCCACCTTGGGGCAGGGTGGAAAACAGGAGGCCAGCAAACTACATGGGGCTGTGGAGGGTGGTGGTGGTGACAAATGAAAGTTTGAGGAAAACATGGCAGGAGTTAATCATGGCCACACAGAGGCATATCCAGATCTGAGAGAGATGGGAGCGGGTAGCTCAGAGTATTGAGGGGAGAGCGGACACATGCCAGGAATGGTAGGAAGCAGAAATAAATTCACATTTCTAGGGATTCTATCTGGGCTATGATATTTTCCAGCTGGCTTTTCAAAGGTCCTAGGGGATATGTGGGTGACCTGCAGGTAGCAAGTCTCAGTGGGGACAGGATAGGGATAATTGGTGAACCTCTGCAGAGCAGTGGCTATACTTTATTCACCTTTATCCCTAAGATCTAACGTTCCGTCTGGCAGAGAGTAGGTTCTTTTTTTTTTTTTTTTTTTTCTTTTAGTTTTGCTATATGGTGTGTATGCTCACTGGAGAGAAACATCCTTCTCCCCAACCCTGAGGGAAGGGGATGGTCACGCTGCAATCCATTTCCTCCAGTCTCTCAGGATTTTAGTCACACATGCACATATACCTAGCATGCTTTTCTTTTTTTTTCCTTTTCTATCTATCTATGGGATCTTGGGCATGCACGCACACCCACCTGGCGTGAGTTTTAAGCCACCGGGTCCGGGACGCGAACTGCGGTCAACTACGTGGGAGTCCAGCGACATAGCCATTACGCTAACTGCTGGTTCCCCCTAGCATGCTTTTCAAGCTAGCAGATCTGAGGATTGAACTGCCCATGTGGGATCCAGTGTCTTAACCTCCATGCCATCTGATGGCCCAAGAGTAGGTTCTTTTTTTTAAAATAATTATTTTATTTAACTTTATTTATTATTATAATTTTCCAGTTTGATCCGTCAGAGAGAATGAGAGAGAGAAACAGTGAGAAAGCAAGCCATCAGGTTCGGGACTTGATCTGTTGCCAGCCATGTGGAAGTGTTCAGCGCCCTAACCACCATGCCCCTGCTGGTCCCTCTAGAATAGGTTCTTAATGAATAGATATTGAGTGCCAAAATGATCACTTACTTTTGGCTAGATATGCTTTTTCGGTTCCACTTTCTCTTGCTCCCTATGCAGAATGGGTAGAAAACTGAGCTGTATATTTTGATATAGTGCACAGCGGTGACCCTTTGCAGTATTAATACTTTACAGAGATGTGCCCACATGCCTGGTGGGCTTTTAAGCCTGCCTGGGGATCTGAACCTGTGGTTGGTCATATGGTTTTTAGCCTTGTAGGCCACTAGGTACTGCTGTATCACAGTAGCTGGGCCTTGTAAGGTTTTGATGGCCCATCTTTTAACTGATACCTAATTTCATTAGAAAACCAAGTTTTGCTGAGCCTAAGTATATTTATTATATGAGAAGTGTAGAATGCTCTATAAAAATTCAGGGGAAAAACCTTTTTCTGTTACAAATTATATTCTTTTTGAGAAGAGCTCATTTTCCCAAATTATTCTCTTTTATGTGGGCCAAAAAAGCCCATTACAAGAGAATGCTACCAAGTCATGCTAATTTCTTTTTTTAAAAATATTTTATTTTTAGTTAATTAATTTATATTCATTCCCTGAGCATTATCACAACATACAAAATGTGATTTCCCATCCAGCATATACTGCATAGTGGCTTACTCATGTATGTTATCATCAATAATTTTTCATTTCTAGTTGATTGTTGATTCTATTGGAGGTCCTTTGTATTTCTTGGGACTGGATCTTTGAATGCCTCCCTAGGTTTGGAAAGTTTTCTTCCAGGATTTCATGGAATAGATTGTCAATGCCCTTATGAATCTCTTCCCTTTCTGGGATACCAATTATCCAGATGTTTGGACGTTTGATGGTGTCTAGTATTTCTCATATATTATTCTCATTTTTTTGGGAAATTTTCTCAGCCTTTGTGGTGGATTTTTCTAGGCCAGCAATTCTATCTTCTACATCTGAGGTTTGATTTTTTTTTTTTTTTGGAGAGGTTTTTGCTATAGGGCGCGGAGATTTGATTTTTGGTATGATGTAGTCTGCTTTTAATACTTTCAAGAGAGGTTTTGACTTCCTATATTATAGCCTTCATCTCTAATAGGTCCAATTGATTCTTTTTTATAGTGTGAATTTCCTCTTTTAGATCTTGTAAGAATTTCCTCACCTCCTGGAACTCATCAACTCCTTTCTCCTGTCTCTTCGGCAGTTCTTTGTCTCTCTTCTCTTTGATTTCTGTGAGCTTTGTCACCATGAAAATTCTAAATTATTTATCTGACATTTCCATGAATTTCATCATACTGTCTGAGGATGAAGAGGAGTTATTACTTTTCCATGGATGAGAGGTATTTTCTTGTTTTTCCATATTTCTTGTGACCCTGCGGTGATTTCTGGTCATCTTCCTAATTCTTCCTAATTTGGTGCATTTCTTCCTAGTTCTTGAAGTTCAATCTCAGTTCAGAGGTGTGCAGGAGATCTGTAATTTCTCTTCCGTTCCGTTTTCACTCTTTGTGCATCAGAATCAGTGGGAACAGAGGAATATTCTGACCCTAATTTTTATTCAGATGTTTAGATCCTGTTCACTTGGACCTGTCTAGACACTTAGTGTGTAGGAGTAGAAATGAGTGAGGGAGATGTTTCAGCATAAAATCTTCATTTTAGGTCTCTGAAAGCAATATTTCACAGCTGAAGTTCAGGATCCATGTGGGGATGGGTCTGGGTTTGTGCCTTTCTGTGTCTTCCCTGTCCCTGTTCTTCAGGATGTGATTTAGTTTTCTCTCTTTTGAACTCTGCAATGCCAACTCCACCAGAAGAACTTCTTAGTCCTGTCTCTGGACTGTGGTCTAAAGTTCCTATTATTATTATTAGATATGCTAGAACAGTAGTTCTCAAAATGTGGTTTCCAGAACAGCAGCAATAGCATCACCTTAATGCACATGTTTTGCCTGGTTATTATTTGTCTCCCCTTTTTCATTTGTCTTTTCTTGTTGTGCCCTCCCGCCCACAAGTGCTTTTCCTGGACAGGTATTAAAGAGCCCTTTTTTCAAGTCACGCTAATTTCTGACTCAGTTTTACAGATCTGTTTCACATTGTGCTTGTGGGCATCACTCCATTTGATTTTTATCCAGGGGCAAATTTGGTAAATTGCAGATGTCCTGATTTTACCTATACTAATAAACATAAAAAAAATTAAGCTATCTTGAAACATTTTTTAAAAATTTATATATTTTTAATTTTTTAGAAAATTTTTTATACATTCAATCGCATTATTTAGCTTACAAAGTGAACATTTGAATATGTGAACATTTCTCCCCAGTCTAGTTGATCAAAATATCTTCAACAGATAACACCATCTTGAAAATTTTTAAAAATTTGCTATAAGACGTGTGTGCTTGTGAGGGAGAGAGAAAGAGAAAGAGAAAGAGAGAGAGAGCTTCCTAGGGGATAACCATGCTGCAGTCTCTACTTCTCCATTCTTCTCTTGGGATTTTGGGCATGTGCGCACACATGCCTGGTGTGTTTTTCAAAACACTGATTCTAGCACTTGAACTGTGCATGCAGTTGGCTATGTGGGATCCAGTTGCCTTAACCACCATGCCTCTGGTTGGCCCTTGAAATTTTTTTCTATTAATGAAATTGACTTATGGTCATTGTAAACAGTTTATATAATAGAGAAAACTATAAAGAAAATAGTAAAATCACTCATATTCCCAGTACTTAAGAATAACTACTGTTAACCCTGGCATAATTTCTTCTTGTTTAAACAAGGATCTCAGTGATGGAGACCTTACCAACTCTTGGTTAATATCTGCTAAATTCTTATTTCATTCATACTTTGTACCACATAGCTATTCAATCTATATCGTATTCTCAACACATAATAATGACATTGTCTCCACTAACATGCTTGAGCATTGATACTATTTTATGGGTATTTTGATAATATAATGCCTTTTCTTTCACATGGTAAGCTCAGCTTGGTGAGAGCTGAGTACTTTTCCACACTTTACATTTAATATATACTCCACTTGCCTTTGGTTTCCAATATCCTCATTATTAATATTTGGTAAATGTTAGTAGATTAGTCTGTCAGTGTCTGGCAGTAATTATAAGTTCAGTAATCATTTTTCTCTTTTACAGCTGGGAGAACATGCTCAAGTGATCAGATAACATGCTCCAATGGCCAGTGTATCCCGGGCGAATACAGGTGTGACCATGTCAGAGACTGCGCGGATGGAACTGACGAGAGAGACTGCCGTGAGTCTGTTTCAGCCTTTGTGCTGTATCTGGTTTCACCCTTGTCCTTTTGGCATTTTAATCAATTTGTGAGATTTGTTGATGGACAGAAGTACCTACAATCAGCCTCTTGTTAATGAAATCTCTTGGCAGATTCTTTTGTGGATTAGGACTGATGTTTCGATAGAAGTTTACTATATTTTAACAAGAAATTCTACATGTGTCTTGCCTTAGCACATTGCGTTTCTGTATTTTCTGAAATAAGAAACTTTGAATATGAATGTAGAATCCAAGAAGATCATGGAATACAAATCCAGTTTGGTCAATTTTAGCTTTTGTTTCTTGGCTGTGGTCAGTTTTTTTTTTTTTTTTTTTTTTTTTTTTTGAGAGGTTTTTTGCTACAGGGTGCGTGTGCTCGCCAGACAGACAGAGAGAGACAAGAGAGACAGAAAGTGAGAAATCACCCCCCAGGGGGTATGGTCATGCCACAATCCCTTCTCCTCCATTCTCCTCTCGGGATCTTGGGCACACACGCACACGTGCCTGGCACGAGTTCTAAGCCACCGGGTCCGGGATGCGAACCACTGTTGACTATGTGGGAGTCCAGCGACATAGCCATTACGCTAACTGCTGCTTCCCTGCTGTGGTCAGTTTTGAGGTCAAATTTCTCATTAGTTTTTCTGCTTTTGTGCACTCAACATTTTCCAGATTACTTTTAGAAAAGTGTCACATATTACAAACGGCTTTCCTTACACTGGCAGCACACTGGATCAGTTTATCACTACTCACCATAGATGAGGCATCTAAGTCAAGTATTCTATGTATAATATGTAAATATCACCATAACCAAAATAGGAACGTGGAGTCATGGTGCATTATCTACCAACAAATAAACGAAGAGTAATCTGCCTCTCAGTTTATATAGAACTGTTAGAATACAATTAGGCCAGCTGTGTAGTTTGTGCAAGTTGATGTTGATATGTGGCAGGCTAACGCCACATGAGATGCCCAGGTTCGATTCTCCGTAAAAGCTGGTGTGGGACCTATAGTCCTAGCTGAGGGGCTGAGGCAGGAGGATTGTGACATGGCAAGACCCTGTAGAAAAAGCAAAGCAATAGGAATTAATCTGCGTTAGTTCTATAGTCTGTCATTTTTTTTTTTTTTTTGGAGAGGTTTTTTGCTATAGGGCGCATGTGCTTGCCAGAAAGACAGAGAGACACAGAGAGACATAAACTGAGAAACCACCCCCCCAGGGGGATGGCCACGCCGCAATCCCTTTTCCTCCATTCTCTTCTCGGGATCTTGGGCACGCATGCACATGCGCATGGTGCGAGTTTAAGCCACCTGGTCCGGGACTCGAACCGCGGTCGACTACATGGGAGTCCAGCAACATAGCCATTACTCTAACTGCAGGTCCCTATAGTCTGTCTTTAATCTCAGACAACACAGTTGCTCTTAGAAACTCTTATAAGCCTATCATTTATGAATTTCTCTGGAATTCCTTTGAATTTTTATCCATTTTTGATACTTTTTATTATATGCATTTTATAAGTTTACTTTGTGCTACATGAAGGTAATTTATTTTGCCTTTAAATTTATGTTTCCAACTTGTAGTTATTATTCCAATAGTTGTGTACACCAGAGGTGGTCTACCTTAATTATACACTTCTTGGTTATGATGTTCTCAATTGAAGATTTAAGGCTCAGGCTATTCTCATGAGACACCTCTATTGTTGTATAATTTTGATTTAATTTCAGTTGTTTGGCCTGTTCCTAAATTTCTTTCTTTGATTCGGATGTTGTATTTTATGTTTCCAATGAAAGAACCATCTTCTGTAAATTTTTCTAAGTTCCCCAGTATGGTGCCATGTCCAGGGTGGCAGCTAGCATAAATTTATTATGACTAGCAGATTGTTCCTACTCATGTACGGTTCAAACTGTACTGTTAATGGAAGAACTACTTGCATATGTGAAAAGGAAATGTCTAACCAGGCTGAGATTCATGCTGCCATACCATTATCACATGGTACTGTTTTTTTTTTTTTTTTTTAAAGTTTTTGTCATAGGGCATGAGGGCACATGTGCTTGCCAGAGAGACAGAGGTAGAGAAAAAGAAAGTGAGAAAACATCCCCTAGCAGGGATGACTACACCACAATCTCTTCTCCATTTTCCTCTGGGGATTTTGGGCTGCTTTTATATGCTCCCAGTGTGGTTTTCAAGCTGCTGGAACCTGGACTGGAACTGTAGTCAGCCGTATAGGAGTCCAGTGTCTTATGCACCTGGCCACCTGCTAACCTCTACACAGCACATTTTTTAGAAGAATTATTTTATTTAACTTTATTTATTTATTAAATTTTTTGACCAGAGAGGGACAGAGAGAGAGAGAGAGAGAGAGAGAGAGAGAGAGAGAGAGAGAGAGAGAGAGAGAAAATGGGAAAGCAAGCTGCCAGGTTCGGGACTTGAACCATGGTCGCCCATGTGGAAATCCAGCACCCTTAACTACCGTGCCACCTGCTGGCCCCCACAGTACATTTTTAAAATGACACTTCATCAATGTGCTTTCTCCCTTTTCACGTTATTTTTCTTTGATAGAAGGATATATGTTATTTGTCTTTATCCATTGCCTAGCACAGTTCCTGGTAAGTTCTGTTCTTACATAATTTTCATCTTAAATATTCTCTTTTGAAAGAGATTATGATGTCTACAATTTGGATTTCCCTTCACCTTGGAAATTTTGCAGAAAACATAGACACTACATTGGTAATTTTAGAGATTGTGGTGTATGTCTGGGTACCACACAATATCAAGTTCATGAGTCAAGGACTCTCCTTCCAGTACTTTGTAAAGCAAACAGTAAGTCCTTCATTGAAGCAAATGAAGGAAATTTTTTGATTAATAATAGTGATAAGTCATAATTACATTTTGCAGCATTTTGTACATTTCAGTGCATTAGATAAATTCCAGTTATTATTATTATGCTTCTCAATGAGAGCAGTGGGGCAAGCATCATTATACTCTCTATAAATAAAGAAACTGAAACTTCAAAGAGCAGAGTGGCTTGTTCAAGCTTGCATGGCAGTCAGGGCTCAACCTCTCCTCTCGTTCCAAGTCTGGTGATTGCTCTTCATGAAGGACTTCATTTACAGAAGGGGAAAGTCCTACCTTGTGCAAGCTTAAGAGCCCACCAGAGGCTTGTGCCACCAGCCAACAGTCTGTGTCTTTATCCCTTATTTACAAGTGGTTAAAAATGAGTGCTTTATTTCAATGCAGTGGGATTGAAGGGAATGCTATTTTGGGGAAGGTGAAAGGCAGCCCAAGCAGACTGTTTGGATCTATTCCATGTGAATACCCTGCAGCCAAGTCTAAAGTCACTAGTACAAGTGCCTCACAACTTTGCCAATGGACCTTCCGGAAAATCCTGGCAAGATACAAGCATGCAAGTAGCTGTTTTAAAAGGGAATGAAGGAAAGGAAATGGACTTTCTAAGTATTTGGACAGGAATTTCTAATCAAGTCTTTTTTTTTTTTTTTTAATCAAAACAAATTTTTTAGGTACAAGTAATTGATAAGAGAAGGATTTGTTAAAGAAAATCAGATTTATAGCTGATGATTTCTGGAATCATACAAATCATGAATGCTTTAGCATGCAACATGGCCTTAAAATGAATCTCATATATGCAAGAATTTTCCAAGGAGATATTATTTCCTACTTCATTCTACTTTATTATTTTTTATTACTTTTTTTTTTTTTTTTTTTAAGTTGTACGTGTGCCCACTGGGGGGGGGGGGGAAAGGAGATGTTTATTGCTATGTTTTATTTCTGGAAGAGTGAAACAAAACAAAACAAAAACAAAAATGAAAACCTCTTACAAATCAGAGGAAAATAAGAAGAGAATCTTTGGGCCACCAGGTGATGTGGAGGTTAAGGTGCTAGATGCCACATGGCCAGCTGCACAGTTTGAGTCCTGGACCAGGTGGCTTGAAAATACAAGTGAAGGTGCTAGATGCCACATGGCCAGCTGCACAGTTTGAGTCCTGGACCAGGTGGCTTGAAAATCACAGTGGGTATGTGTGCGTGTGTGGCCAAAATCCCGAGAGCAGACTGGAGGAGAAGGGATTGTGGTGTGGTCATCCCCAATGGGGGGGATGATTTTTCATTTTCTTCTCTCTGTCTCTTTCCAGAGAGGGCATGTGTCCTATGGCAAAAATCTAAAAAACAAACAAACAAACAAAGACAAACCAAATAGACAAATAAAAAAACACCCAACACTTCATACTTCCTTGTTAGTGCTTTGACCTGGTCACAACCAAATGCACACGAGAAGGACATGAAGACCTGGATCGAAGTCCAGGAAAGTGCCAGCATGGGGGTAGGGGGGGTAGATTTTGTTTTCCCTTTTTGTTTGAGGCTCTTGTAGGAAGTGGGAAAGAAAACTGTCATTCACCATGCCCCGATCACTGTCCTATGCACTTTTTTCTCTTTTTTTCTTTTATTTTTTATTATCATCATAATCTTCTTTATATTACATTGGATTACATATAACGTTACAGTGTATTACATTGCTTTTTCAAAAGGGACTATCATGCATGTCAGTCAATACAGAGACATTAATCTCCCTGCTTCAACATTCAATATCTTTTCTGTGTTTTCCCCAATCAGTATTATTATTATTCTAATTATTTTTTAAAACAGTCAATCGCTATTTCTCATTTTGCTTGTAAAAATACTTTGCCCATCGTGAAGTACTTCTGAGAGACAGAGAGAGAGAGAGAGAGAGAGAGCCCCCGATAGAGTCTTGATACCAGGATTCACTCCCAGTCTCAGCAAGCCCTGAATCATGGGCACACATTTGTCCAACATACTCAGGGAGGTCTACAGATGTGAACCCAGAATCTTCACATGTAGGTCAGCCCCAGAGAGGCGTTACATTTTACCATTGCGCCACTATACCCCTACCCATTATTTTGGAGCAGTTTTCAGACATCATATAATGTCATCTGTAAATATTTTAGTATCTGTTCCTAAAATATAAAAACTCAAACAAAACCATAATATCATTATACCTAAAAAAATAGACAGTTTAAAAAAATAATCATGTATCCTGTTTTTTAGATTCTCTAATTTTTGTAATGTTTTTTATTTACTAAAAAGCTTGAAATTGGGGGGCCAGCAGTTAGCGTAATGGCTATGTCACTGGACTCCCACATAGTCAACTCCGGTTCGTGTCCCAGCCCCGGTGGCTTAAAAATCACACCGGGCGCGTGTGCATGCGTGCCCAAGATCCCGAGAGGAGAATGGAGGAGAAGGGATCGCGGCGTGGCCATCCCCCCTGGGGAGTGATTTCTCGCTTTCTGTCTGTCTCTTTCTGTCTGTCTGGCAAGCGCACACACCTTATGGCAAAAACCACTCAAAAAAACCCCAAAAAACAAAAAAACAAAAAACAAACAAAAAACTTGCAATAGGGTGTGCATGTTTGTTGGGGGGCGGAGGCAGCAGTAGAGAGACAGAACCACCTAGGCAGGATGGCCACACCACAGTCCCTTCTCCACCTCCTCTCAGGATTTTGGGCATGCATGCATGCGTGCCCAGTGTGTTTTTCAAGCCTCTGGATCAGGGACTTGAACCACAAAACTGGCCATGTGGGATCCAGCTGGCTTAGTTACCATGCCATTGGCTGGAAATTTTAAATGTCACTTTAGATAACAGCAGCTATTTTTTAGTTGCTTCAAGTTAGGGGGTTTTCACAAGATCAAGATCAAACAAAGCTTGACTGAAAATTATTTTTGTGAAACTGAACACTATTCTATTTCTCAGACATAAGGTTGTCTATAGGAATGGGTCTTAATTCATTAGGCACCTAGAAATCACCAAATGTAGTAGTAATGGGTATGAGGAAATCTTCAAAGAAGGACTCAATCTTCCCCTCCTTCCCCCCCCACCCCCCCCTAAAAAGCATCAAGAAGCTTGACTCAGTAGTTTGCAGCCCTGTCTATCAGACCAGACCCCTTGGTTACAGTCCTTTCCCTTTTAAGCTTCTAAAATCAAGACATTGAGCTCTAAGACAGAGCACCTTGTGTCCATTCCAGACATTCCTTTCCAGAACAAAGAATGGTGTGTGAGTCCTTTCAAGAAGTAAGGAGAGGGAGGTAACAGAATAGAAGGGATAGTGAGGAAGGCAAGCATATTCAGGTCTCAATAAAAAGATTACCTTTGGAATAGATTTGGGATAGTATGAGAGATTCTTAATGTACTTGAGCATTTTTGTCTATGTTCTTATATCCATAAAATATTTGTGGTTATTCTACTGCTTGAAAATTACTTCTGAATATTTGTATATTAAAAGCTGGGAAACAGGTAAAAGCTCATTTTTTTCCTTTGTTATTTTATTATTCAGTCTAGCCATCTGTAAAATTGCACCTGATATTAAACAGCCTGCCAATTATTATTATTATTTTTTTAAGGAACAGACAGATTCAAAACTACAGTCCATTTTACTTCTAATGGGATTAGCATCAAGGAAAACCCACTCATGCAGAGTTTAAGATAAACAGAACAATGTAGCAATTATGGGTCATTCAATTAATATATTGAAGTGACTTTCAGTTGCTCAAAAATAGTACTTTTTTTTATCAGCTCAGTGAAAGATTATTCTGTTTTATTGAGTACCATATTAGACTGATTTTGGTGTAAGCAAAAGTATCGCTAATTATTGTTAGTGTGCAGCACTTAGGTTTTGTTACTTAGGAATGCCAAAGAAAGGGTGAAATCCCTGTTACAATGAAGGCTTTCTTGCTGGTAATCAGCAGTAGTTGTTTTGCCTGCAACTGGGGCTGCTTTGTCCCTGAAGCTTTATTTCTATTGACTTTCTTCTCCTTAGAATTTAAACATGTTCCTTTGTATATCTAACTGCTGAAACTCCAACTGGAGGAACAGGTGGAGGGGAATATGGATGGTGAGTTATTCTGTGGACTGTGAGGATTTACAAAGAATATGATCTTTAAACTCAGTTCCACATCTCGGCTGCCCAGTGAGCTTGACTCTTATTATCCTCTCTCTCCTTGAAGCAGTGAGGGGGCCCAGCATGCTGGTAGAAGCAGCTACTGAGCAGGCTGAGGCCACATGGAAGGCCAGGTTCGATTCCCTGAACACCCCAAAAAGCTGGAAACCAAATTTCCAGCAACTTGGGAAGCTGGGGCAAGAGGGTTGCCTTATGGGTAAAACAGGGAGACCCTGTGTAAAGGCAGGGCTCTGCGGCCATGACTGTAGAACCAGCTACTTGGGAGGCTGAGGTAGGAAGAGCACAACATACAGAGACTCTGGCTTTAATACAGGGCGGGGGCGGGCGATAGCGTAGTTGTTAAGGCAGCCGAATCCTACATGGCCAACTGTATCGTTTGAGTCTGGGGCCTAGTGGCTTTAAAAAAAAAAAAAAAAAAAAACAAAAAAGAGAGAAATAGAGGAGAAGGAATTGCTGCATAGTCACTCCTCAGGGATGATGCTTTCTCACTTTCCCTCTCTCTTTCTCACTACTCTTTCTTCAGTGAGCACATGCACCCTCTGGCAAAATTAAAAGAAAAAAAAGCAATGGAGGGATACTTCAATGACCCCATCTAACTAACATAGCTCATCACACATGTACCTTTTTCTTATCCTCATAGTTGAGATAGGATTCAGAGCCCTGAAACCTGGAAAAAAGAGGGAAAAAAAAATCTCTTATTTAGCTTCCATCATAGACGGACATGGTGAATCTCTCTCTTTTATCTTTACAAAGATCCTCTCAGCTGTTGCCCAATTTCTCTGTTCATTTTTTTCAACGAAGTTATGTAGATTTGTTCTTTAAGGACTTTTCCCATTTACTCTCCTATGTCTCTTGAACCCTCCTAAAACAGTCCTCAAACCAATCTCCTGAAAACATTTTGTCAGTGCCACCAATGACCATCATTTGCTAAACCTTGTTCAAATACACCTTATCTTAGCGCTACTTCCCACTGTCACTCTAGCATTTTACTCTGCTCTATTTTCATAACACTTTCTTTCTATGTAACATTTATTTTAATATCATTCAATGTCATTTTACTCCCCAAACAGAGGTAGTTCCATGAAGGCAGGGATTTTATTTCATGCATTATCTCTACTTCTTAGCACGCCTTTATGTCTATAATAATTCGTTTTTATTATCTTTTTAGTTTTTTATTATTTTTGGTGTTGTCATAGGGTGTGTGCACTCACCAGAGAGAGATAGACACAGAGAGAGAGAGACAGAGATAGGAAAGGTGAAAAATCATGCCACACTGCAATCCCGTCTCCTCCATTCACTGCTTGTGATTTCGGGTACCTGCCCACATGCCTGGTGTGATTTTCAAGCCACTAGACCTGGCATTCAAACTGTGGTCAACCATGTGGGAGTCCAGTGTCCTATCTACCACGTCATGTGTTGACCCCCATTGTAATTCTTTTTGAATTAAACGTTTAGTGTCTTAACTGCCACATCACTTGTTTGCTCCTATAATAATTATATTTGAATGAAACATTAAGAAAAACGCTGTGGGAATTTCTACTTCACTTGTAAGTTGCCTCTTTACTCCATTGTTACAGCTAGTCAGATTTCAGTCAGTGTGTGGGGCGCAGAGACGTCTAACTAAGGAGGAGACAGCACCTGCACAGTGGGTCCCAGTACACTGACCTTCTCCCAGCATCCCTTTGTTGACTGAGTATTCAGATGATCTGGGGCCAGGCTCCAGCAGGGGACTGGGTCACACCATTTCTAGTGACTGAAAAGCGGCTGCTCTTCTAATCCTGGGGTGCAGCTAGTTTCCCTGTCTCTTTGATTATACTTTGCCTGTTTATTCTGCCTGCATGGGTCACTGGGAATGACCCTAATAAAGAAATAGAAAGAGGAGAAAAGTATTGTGTGGCCCTGAATAAAAGCATATGGTCCCATATGACAACATTTTTTTTTTTTTTTAAGGAGATTTTTGGTGTAGCCATGTGCGATAGCTGGAGAGACAGAGAGAGACAGAAAGACAGAAAGCAAGAAATAACCTCCCAGGGGGAATGACCATGCTGAAATCCCTTCTCCATTGTTCTTCTCTTAGGATTTTGGGCATGCACACACACGCCCCTGGCATGAGTTTTAAGTCACTGGATCTGGGACTTGAACTGCAGTTGACTATGTGGGAGTCCAGCAATGTAACTATTATGCCATCTGCTGCTCCCAACAACAACTTCTTTACAGAGCCAGTGCCACTAAATATGGTTCACATTATAAACTCAGGCCCAATGTGAGTCTTAAGCTGCCGGGTCTGGCACTTGAACTGAGGTCAACTATTTGGGAGTCTGGTGACATAACCATTATGTCATCTGCTGGTCTCTGTATATGCTTTTTATTTAAAGCTTCCTTCAATTACTTTGGAAAGAGACAGTAAACACTTCTCTGTTGTTCTTTTGTATATTATTGTGCTAGTCCAGGATGGTAGTCATTTCAGGGACTTGGAATTGACAGGGGGAGGGGTGGGAGGTGGGGAGTGGTAGAGATCCTTGCTACTTTATGGTCTGATTTTTGATATTGACTCTCCCATTTGTTGTGGCACTCCATCTTCAAAGCTATGTTTCCTAGCATAAGGTGTTTTACAATTTCTAGATAATGTAAGATTGAAGTCCTTCGTAGAACAAGTTGGGAATGTGCACGGAATAGGCCTCACTTCTCCAGACTTCCCAAAGTGGGTGGGAAATTGATTGGAAGAACCTACCCCCACCACACACATATATACACCCCACCACTTTACTTTTTTTTCCTTTCATACTCTTATGTTTTGTCTACTCCCAATTCATCCAATATCATTCATTCTTCTGTAATTTTTGCTTCTCATTAGAACTTTCTCTGAAGTTTATAAATTGTAGCTATGTCTATATTGTAGTTGCTAGGAACATGGCTTGTGGAAGCAGATGGTTGGAATTTGAATTCTGGCTTTCCAATTTACAAGTCATATGACCAATGGTCGCATGACCATTTCCCAATTCTGTAATCTCCGTGTTCCTCAGGCTCCTTCCCTATAATACGGGAGTAGCTGTAGTATTTACCTCATAGGGTTGTTATAATAATAACAACACATTTTGAGTATTTTGAGGTGTTTCTGGCACATAGTTTTTAAAATATGTTATTGATGATGATGACTGCTTATTTAACTTTGTGGGTAGTACTTGCAGCTAGGTGCTGTCTAAATGAGTAAACTTTTCCTGACAAATCATTACTTTGGCTGAATTATACTGTCTTAGAGTAAGTCAGTGACTTACAAAAGAATGACCTTGAAAATCCCAGGTGTCTAGGCTGGAGTTAGTTAGATCCTTTTTTTTTTTTTTTTTTTT
>NW_006159883.1:536303-620691 GCF_000334495.1 Tupaia belangeri chinensis
CAGGTAACATAAATGTTGCACTTGTTAAGATAGAGTACAAGTATATGTGTGTGTTTGTGTGTGTGTGTGTGAGAAAGAGAGAGAGAGAGAGAGAGAGAGAGAGAGGGGAGAGAGAGAGTAAGAGAAGCGAGAAAGCTCCTCCTTCTCAGGGGAATGGATATGCTGTAATTCCTTCTATTCTCTTGGAGTTTTGGGTATGCACACACTGGTGTCTCACGTGTTTTTCAAGCTGACAGTTATGGGACTTGTACCCTCATACTGAGGGATTCAGCCACCTTAACCATCACATCACCTACTAGGCTGATCGGTCTTTTTTTTTTTTTTTTGCTGTAGGTTGTGTGCACTTGCCAGAAAGACAGAGAGAGACAGAGAGACAGAAAACGAGAAATCCAGAGAGCATGGCCATGCCACAATCCCTTCTCCTCCATTCTCCTCTCGGGATCTTGGGCACGCATGCACACATGCCCGGCATGAGTTTAGGCCACTGGGTCCAGGACTCAAACCGTGGTTGTCTACATGGGAGTCTAGCAATATAGCCATTATGCTAACTGCTGGTCCCTTGGCTTAAGTTTCTTAATTTATCTTTAAGATGCTTAGTCTTGTTTTGTAATCAGTTATTCTTTTCTATGATCTTTTTGGCTATTTTGTCACATTGTGAAAATAAAATATATTTACAGTTTTCTGTCACTGTAAAAATAGTGGCTATAATTGTATTTTACTCTGCTGTAAGTGAGTTGTATTCTTGGAGATCTACAAGGTCCCTGAAACTACGTTTTTCTATCTTCTCTGATTACATAAACATATCTATAGTGTGGCCCTTTCTTGCTCCAAACTAAATCATTCACAGGAAAAAATCTTAGAACATCCTAAGTATCCATCTTGTATATATACTTTTGGGATAGCTCCCAGTTTGGGGGAACACATCTGAGCGTGTATCATTTGGAACTGGGAGAAAGTAAGGAAGGGAGGTACAAGGAGTCTGGTGAGAAAGACCGTTTTCTCACATTTTTGTGTCAGGTAAATTGTAAAGGTCTGGGGCTTGGTTAATAGATTCTTGTCTGTCTTTCTATGGAAACAAAACTCAGAAAGACGAGGTTCCTTGATGTCCTTGATATTGTCTCTTCTCATTTTACACCTCCCTGTACTTAAAATCCATTGTAGCAGGACATTTTGGCCATATGATGGGTTTGCTCCATGGGAAAAATGTTTAAAAAGCTAGATTGAAGCTTGCCAAGCAAATAAACCAAAGAATAAGATTTGAGACTTTAAAAAAATAGAGTTTTTAAGTTAAAAAAAAAAGATTTCCCCAATGGGATGCCAAAGGATTGTGACTTACTGGGGTAGACTGAAACTCACTAATTAACATCTTTAGCAAAGGATCTCAAACCTTCCATGTTCCAGTTACCATCTGGATAATTCTTTTTTTTTTTTTTTTTTGCTGTAGGTTGTGTGCACTTGCCAGAAAGACAGAGAGAGACAGAGAGACAGAAAACGAGAAATCCAGAGAGCATGGCCATGCCACAATCCCTTCTCCTCCATTCTCCTCTCGGGATCTTGGGCACGCATGCACACATGCCCGGCATGAGTTTAGGCCACTGGGTCCAGGACTCAAACCGTGGTTGTCTACATGGGAGTCTAGCAATATAGCCATTATGCTAACTGCTGGTCCCTTGGCTTAAGTTTCTTAATTTATCTTTAAGATGCTTAGTCTTGTTTTGTAATCAGTTATTCTTTTCTATGATCTTTTTGGCTATTTTGTCACATTGTGAAAATAAAATATATTTACAGTTTTCTGTCACTGTAAAAATAGTGGCTATAATTGTATTTTACTCTGCTGTAAGTGAGTTGTATTCTTGGAGATCTACAAGGTCCCTGAAACTACGTTTTTCTATCTTCTCTGATTACATAAACATATCTATAGTGTGGCCCTTTCTTGCTCCAAACTAAATCATTCACAGGAAAAAATCTTAGAACATCCTAAGTATCCATCTTGTATATATACTTTTGGGATAGCTCCCAGTTTGGGGGAACACATCTGAGCGTGTATCATTTGGAACTGGGAGAAAGTAAGGAAGGGAGGTACAAGGAGTCTGGTGAGAAAGACCGTTTTCTCACATTTTTGTGTCAGGTAAATTGTAAAGGTCTGGGGCTTGGTTAATAGATTCTTGTCTGTCTTTCTATGGAAACAAAACTCAGAAAGACGAGGTTCCTTGATGTCCTTGATATTGTCTCTTCTCATTTTACACCTCCCTGTACTTAAAATCCATTGTAGCAGGACATTTTGGCCATATGATGGGTTTGCTCCATGGGAAAAATGTTTAAAAAGCTAGATTGAAGCTTGCCAAGCAAATAAACCAAAGAATAAGATTTGAGACTTTAAAAAAATAGAGTTTTTAAGTTAAAAAAAAAAGATTTCCCCAATGGGATGCCAAAGGATTGTGACTTACTGGGGTAGACTGAAACTCACTAATTAACATCTTTAGCAAAGGATGTAGAATCATTTCTTTCTCAGCTCATGGTGAAAAGTTGGGTCCTACTTCTTTTGTGTGGGTCTCCAAAGGGCGAAAAACATTGAGATGAGATTTGCAGATGTTTGCAGGATGCAGTGGAGTCAGGGAGCTCTGTGTAATCTTTCCTTTGGGCGTGCACCTCAAGCTAACTGCACGGATGTGACTATAAGGTGTGCAAGGGTTGAAAGCAGTCCTCTGCTCATTTAGAGGGATTCATTATCAGTGTGGATGGAGACAAGAACAGTTTGTTCCTCATTCCAAGTGTCAAACTGCTGACCTCTGATCATCACAATACCTTCCCTGATGACCTCTAGCTGGCCTGTTTGTTGGGAGGAATGAACCATGTCAGGAAACTTTTAGTCATGTCAGTGGATTCAGTTTTATGGCACTGGCTCTCAAAAGGTAGAAGGAGAAAAACGAGAACTCCACCCAGCGCATTATCCCAGATCCCTCAGATGTGTAATAATCACCTTAATATGAGGTGGCCACAGGACAAGCCCAAATACATTTTCCTCCTGACAAGTAACTTATCTATTCTAAATAAAAGGGCCTTGAAGATTTTTTTTTTCTCCTGCTTGCTGTTGCTTTTAAAAGGCTTGCTAGCACACTGAGTGCAGGAGCTATCTAATACGTGGGGGTGGGAATTGTCTTCACTTGGCCTTTGCATCTCTTGAAGGGGAGAATGAGTAAACAGAGTTGTGTGACCCGTTTGAAGGTACATTTGCAAAACATACTGTATCGACGATGATACAGTGTCAAAGACAGCAATAATTAGCTAAGCGTAGGCTCATTTTTGGACTATTAAAAATAAAGTAAAATTCAGAAAACAATGACAATGTCGATCAACTATTTAAAAAGATATATATATATATATATATATGATTTTCTGTAATGTTAGCAGTTTAGATATTTAAGGACTCTTTGTAGAGTAGTTTTGAACTTCAGGAGATGAGAAGACTTAGGCTTATTCCTTCACTATATAAAAAGTGGATGAAGAAATGAGAGTTCTTTTTTTTTTTTTTTTTTTTTAAGTGTGAGTTGTTAACATGAGTGATGCTTAATACAGTTTGAGCATGAATTTTGTGCCCTGCTTCAACTTAAAAAGATTTTGAGACTATCTAAAGAATTATCTGAAGTATCTTTATAGTCTATAAAATCTAAATTTGGCTCTTAGTTGCCAACGTGAAACTCAAAGTGGGACTGTGCTTTCTGGTCTTTGAAATCTTGACTAAGACATACTTTTTCCTTTGTTAAAGAGAAATCTGAAGAAAATCTGAGGATCAGTATGAAAATAATCTTTTATGAAAAAGATAGAACAAGGAAGATAGCACACTTCTAAGCAGGAGGATATTCAAAGTTAGACTCGTGCTTGCCAAGCAAATAAACCAAAGAATCAGAGTTGAGATTAAAAAAAAAATAGGATTTTTCGATTAAAAAAAAACAAGATCTGCCCAATGGGATGCTCCAAGGACTATGACTTCCTGTTTCCTGGGATAAATTGAAACTGGATAATTAACATCTTTAGCAAGGAAAGTAAAATCTGATGATTTCTTTCTTAGCTCAGTGTGAACAATTTGGATCTATTTCTTTTGTGTGAGTCTCCAAAGGGTGAAAATCACTGGAAAGAGATTTTCAAACATTTCTAGGATGTAATAGAGCCCAGGAGCTCTGCGTAGTCTTTCCTATGGGTGTACACCTCAGACTAACAGCATGGACGAGACCAGAAGGTGTGCACGTGTTGAGAGTGGGCCTCTGCTGATTGAGAGGGATTCATTATCAGTGCAGATGGAGACAAGAAAGGCAGAAGGTCAAGAAGTTGTTTAACTGAAATGTTGTCCTGTGATAAATAATTCAGTGGCAATATTGAGTATTTTCTAAACACAATGAGTAATGCCTCAGTTTGTATAACAAGTGTCATAGATTCTAAAATGAGTAAGACAGGCTCCTTGATCTCATGGGGTCTCGTTGTGTCAGAGGAAACAGATGCACATCCCATAGTTGAGATTCATGAAGAACACGTGTTCCTAGCCTGGGAAGCATGGAAGAGAGATAGACAGTATGTTATTCCTGCAAGGGACACCATGATTCTACTGTGATCTATAAAAACCAGAAGTCCAGGCCCGACAACTGGTTACTAGCAGTGAGGTGACCATGTGTTCCTAACCTGGCAATAATAATTTGTGTTCATAGAGCACATTATCCTTTTCAAAGAGCTTTACTAGACATTATCTCTTTTGACCCCCTAGTCTGTGCAGTATATTTTCAAACGTGTGTCTAAGGAAGTAGTGGCACAGAGAAGGTAAGCAGCTTGGATAAGCGTAACTAGTTACTGAGTGGTGCCCTGGGCTCAGGCCCCAGGTCTCCTTGCTTTCTCCAGTCCTCTAGTGGGAGAAAAATTGCCCTTCACTTCCCAAAATCTGTGTAGTGCTATGTTGATTTCCTGGGATATTTATTTGTAGTATATAAAAGGAGGTTTTGAACCAAGTTAGATTATTTTCTCATTCTTCAACTCTCAGCCATAACTAAAGTCACTTCTTCAGAGACTTCCCTGGACCACCAAACCCCATAGTGTGCAGTCTTGAAATCCTCTGTGCTTTCAACATCAGCAAAAGTTTGTCATTTGCCATTTGTGTCATTATTTGGTTAATGTCTCTGTCCCCTATCTAACTGTAATCTCCCTGAGACAAGGGACCTTTTCCATGTCTCAATATTTATGCTCCGCAGTTAGTGCCTAGTACACAATAGCCACCAAAGAAGTTTCCTGAAGGAATGACTATATTTAGGGTTTGTTCCTTATTTTCATTCTTCCTTTTGTTGTCATTGTTGTTGTTATAGGCTACCCAGCATGTGAGCAACTTACTTGTGCCAGTGGAGCCTGCTATAACACTAGTCAGAAGTGTGATGGGAAAGCTGATTGCAGGGACTTTTCTGATGAAGTCAACTGTAGTAAGTAATGTGCACAAGATGTGCAGTGGTAAGCTAAAACTGGTTTACACCGGCTTGAGAGAGAGCCAATTATGTTTGTCTTTTCCCAAGCCTGTGTTCAGTGGACTCATGCTGGTAGTTTGAAGTTAGCCACTGGTGGGAGTATTTACACTATGGAAATTGGCAAACACCACAATCAAGCTGTTTTGTTCCTGAAGAACTGGTTGTTAAACATTCACCAACACATACTAACAATAAGAATATTTTTAAAACTTAAGATAGAATCTTTCTATGGCTACAAGGGAATTTAAATTCTCTCTTTTCTTTCCCTTCTTAACCCTTTTGCCAGGTGCGGTATGCATGCACAACGAGTTTCGGTGTGGCAGTGGAGAATGTATTCCTCGCTCTTATGTCTGTGACCATGCCAGTGATTGTGAAGACAACAGTGATGAACATTCTTGCAGTACGGTGATTTCCTTATGATGGGACATATTGTTGGGAGTGATTTATTTGTTTGTTTTCCCACCAATGTACCACTATTTTTCCAAATAAAAGTCACTATGTTTGATGGCAGATGGAGCCAGAAGATCATTTAGAGGCCAAGTTATGAGCCTTGGAAATATTGCTGCATCTGAGCTCCTTTATCTGCCAAGGATCTGTGTAGGAGTTGAAGGGTGGTTGACGGACACTTTGCATTCTTTCCTAAGGCTACCAGGGTACAGTGTATATTGTATCGCTGGACTCTCAGATTACCCATACCTCAGGAATGGATCTGATAACCTTGATAGAGTGAGAGAAGGACTTGAAAGGGAAGGTAGTTCCCTAATAGCAATGATCCTAATTTGCCTCTTTGCTTTGAAATTCCTACCACATTAAAGTTGAAAGGTCTGGAAAATTTCAACATGGTATCAGTGGCTTTCATTGACTCCACTTCTTCACTCTGACCTTAATTTTATTTTCATTTTGTTGCCTGCAATATAAACTACCTCTCTTTTGTTGTCATCTCTCAACCCAGTTTTTTGAATGTGTAAAGTTAGATGACTCCAGGACAGAGTTTTACTAAATCCAATAAGCTAGTGGCTTTTTGTGGTCATTCATCTACTAGAATGTATGATTTTTCTCCACATCTATTTTCTATTTTGATAGATTGGTACCCTTGCAATGGGGATTTGTTAAATATTTTCAGTATCACTGTATTTTCTATGAGCTGTGCCCTGGGGATTTCCTTTCTAGAATTTGAACTTATAGCAGCAAACTGTATTAAAGGAAATGTGATATATCATGGAGTGACTGACTCTGAATCATGTAGCCCCAGACAACGATGACAATGCTTCTAGTAAAGTAAGAGGATGTTGGACACTGACATGTGTATAGCATCTTTTTTTTAAAAAAGAATTATTTTATTTAACGATTTATTTTTATTTATTCATTTGTTTTAATTTGACCAGAGGAACAGAGTAAGAGAGAGTGAGACAGAGAGAAAGAGAGAGAGAAAGTGAGAAAGCAAGCCACCAGGTCCTGGACTTGAACTGCAGTCAGCCATGTGGGAGTCCAGTACCCCTACCTACCATGCCACCTGCCGGCCTCTGTCTATAGCATCTTTTTTTTCTTTTTTTTGAAGAGGTTTTTGCTATAGGGTGCGTGTGCTCGTCAGAAAGACAGAGAGACAGGGAGACAGAAAGTGAAAATCATCCCCCAGGGGTGGATGGCCACGCCACAATCCCTTCTCCTCCATTCTCCTCTTGTGATCTTGTCACGCACACGTGCCCGGCGTGAGTTTTAAGCCACCGGGTCTGGGACACGAACCACGGTGGACTATGTGGGAGGCCAGCGACATAAGCATTACACTAACTGCTGGTCCCTCTATAGCATCTTTATCAGCCTGCATTCTCTATTCTGCATCAGCCTAGCACATGCCATCTTTTTTTATTTTTCCATGTTTCTGTATTAGCACCTGTTTACAGACTATAATTTAATTTAAAAAGACTTCTTCTATTCCAAAGGATCCAAGCTCACCCCTGAGGAAGAAGGGGGAAGGAAATAAACCCATCCCCCAGCAGAGTCAATTGCACTGCAGCCTTTTTACCTCCAGTTCTCCATCCTGTCAGGATCCTTCCGGACATGCATGTTTTTCTAAAGCTGTTGGGGCCGGGACTGAAATCTTGGTTGGTCACATGGGATCTGGTGTCCATGGCACAGTGCCTAACAGTGTGCTATGGGCTGCCCCCATCTTGTTTTTAATTTTGAGTAACAGAGACTACCACCAAAACATTTTCTGGATCCAAAGCTGCTATTAGTCTTATCCTCCTTCTGTTCTTTTCTCATTTTCCTCTTCTTTTTAAATGTTTTTGTCAAGATACTTAAGGGATTAAATTGTTATAGACGATTTAGTTAGTTTTAGATATAGTGAGGTGAGCACTTTGATTTTTTGCAAGTGATTTGTGTCTTTGGAGTGCAGCTGTTGTTTTTTTCCAGACTATCAGTCCTGCAAAGGGGAACAGTTCACTTGTCCCAGTGGCCAGTGCATTCACCAGAACTGGGTTTGTGATGGAGAGAATGACTGTAGAGATAACGGAGACGAAAAAGGATGTGGTAAGAAGGGGAGCAGATTCCTATTGGAAACCATTTTCTAAAACTGTGTTTGAGAATTTTTTTTCCCTTGTTAGAAATGTTCTGTACGGGATTGGCTGGTTTAGGGAGCTTTTTAGGGACTTGGTGGGGAAGAAGAAAGTGACTGTATTTGCTTTTCCTTAAAAGATTCAGGACGCAAATGTAACATAATTTATAACCTCCTCTTTCCTGTTGTTAAGGCTAAATAGGCAGGACAGTTCACATCCCACTCTGATTCTTTCCCTTGGAGACTATTTTAACTGCATTTGCGTCTATGAGAGGACGTTGGGGCAGGAGGGAAAACATGGTTTGTCTTAAACCTTACAGCCTTTAAAATGACGTTTAGTTTTGGTAACACTTTATTTTTTTTTTTTTTGCCAATTCTGATTTTCAGATGAGTCACTGACATCCAGTGGTAAAAGAGAGGCTATGAGAGGAACGTGTGGGGTGCAGATGAGTCACTGACATCCAGTGGTAAAAGAGAGGCTATGTCAGGAACGTGTGGGGACGAGTTAGGGACGGGCAAGTGCAGGGCAACCTACTACCCGGGGAAGTGTTTTAAAGATGATGTGAGAAAGAAATCACATGTAGATTCACCCCTTCATGCTGCTGTCATTAACAGTACCTCCAGCAGTTCAGAAGTTCCTCTACCCACATCATACTGACATCCAGTGGTAAAAGAGAGGCTATGTCAGGAACGTGTGGGGACGAGTTAGGGACGGGCAAGTGCAGGGCAACCTACTACCCGGGGAAGTGTTTTAAAGATGATGTGAGAAAGAAATCACATGTAGATTCACCCCTTCATGCTGCTGTCATTAACAGTACCTCCAGCAGTTCAGAAGTTCCTCTACCCACATCATAAAACAAGTCACCTGTACCGTTCAGTCAGATATAATAAGGACGATGCTTATTCTGGGACTGTCAACTGGTTTTATGACCTGTGTTCCAGGAAGTGGTCGGTCTTTCACTTCCTGGGTAACAAACATTTTGCCAAATAAACAAAACAAATCAACCAACCAAACCCCAAACTGAGGAGTCCTGGAGTTAACTTGGTGGCCCTAGTTCTGTAATACATGCTTTTTATTTTTCTTTAATTTGCTAGAGGACACATGCTTTTGCCAAAGCAAGATAAAGAGAAGGAAAGTGAGAAAGCAACGCCCATGGAGGATGTTCACACCATGATCTCTTCTCCATTTCTCCTGCTGAGATTTTTGGCATGGAAACACACACACCTGAGGTGTTTCTCAAGCTGCTGGGCTTGGGACTCAAACTGTGTGGTTGGCTATGTGGGATCCTGCCATCTTAACTACCATGCCACCATCTGGCCCCGTGATTGGTGATTTAAATAACTGAATCCTCTGCAAGGGGTTATAAATCTAATAGTTGTTAATTCCAGCCCGTATCTGCTTGAATGGCAGCTGCTTCATGTAAAAGGAATGGAACTTAAGTCATTCAATTTTACCACTCCTTAGAATCTCAGTAAAAGGCTAGGGATAGAGTTAGAAGCTACTAATTTATAGGAAAATATGAAGTCATTTAGATTTCTGGTGTATACCTGGCCAATATTCCTTCTTAACCATGGATTAAAAAAGAGCTGACTCCACCTCTTATATGACTTGTAAATATATGTTTTTTTCTCCCCACAGAAAGCAGTTCTCATCATTTTCATAATTGTTACCCAAGGGAATGGGCTTGTCCAGAGTCTGGCCAATGCATCTTAATATCTAAAGTTTGTGATGGGATTTTGGATTGTCCAGATGGAGACGATGAAAACAGTACCACTGCTGGAAAATATTGTGGTGAGCATAAAAATGTATCTGGTTAGCTTTTAGATAAAGGTACTTCTATTTTTTTTGAGAAGAGACTCTCAAATACAGATATATCAGTTGGTGTTTATAAAACGAACTATCCTAAGACCTTGTGGCTTAATCCAACCTACATTTATTATTTTTTACGGTTCTGTAGACTGGCTATACTCACATTTCAGGATGTTGCAACTGATATCTCTTGATGGGAGGAGCTTAAAAAAATTTGTGCCCCACCCTTCTTCCTACAGCAAATAAATACAGAAAGAGCTGTTTTAATGGCAATTTTGATGACTCTAAAAGTACTCTGGAGACATAATGGAAATATTCCCTGGCTTACATTTCTGGAAAAAGTTCTTATTTGGCTATCTTAAAGGAGAAAAAACTTCTGCTTCCTGGGTTGTGTGCTTTGAGTTATTTTTCAATGGCAAAATTAACTTTCTCATGCATAGTTTTATTTGAAAATGTCTTGTATGACCACTCTCATATGTGAGTAGACTGACTGGACTTAGGTTGTTTTCTTTTTTGTGACTATATAATATTCCTCTCACCATTGACTCATCAACAGCTGATTGATGAAGGAATGTAGTATATGACTGATTTCATCTATAGTGGACTCTAAATTAGTAGTTGCCCATATAGCTTTAATTCCAAATTTATTCCCCTCCCTGGAAAATCTTTTAATATTTAAATATGCAGACTTTTTTTTTCTTCAAACTTTGCCAGAGAGTGCATATGCCTGCCTGAGAGAGACAGAGAGGGAGAAGAGAAAGCACTCCCTAATTGGCATGGCAATGCCACAATACCGCCTCCTCCATTGTTTCATCCTATTGAGGTTTTGGGCACTCACATACCCACTCATGGCATTGTGTTTTAAGCTATTGGGGCCAGAATTTTTTTTTTTAAGAATTATTTTATTTATCATTTGTTTGTTTCAATTTGACCAGAGAGGGACAGAATGAGAGAGAAAAAGTGAGAAAGCAAGCCGCCAGGTGTGGGACTGAAACCACAGTTGGCCATGTGGGAATCCAGCACCCCCAACCACCACACCACTTGCCGGCCCCAGGGGCCAGAATTTGAACCAGGCATTTGGCCATGTGGGATCTAGCTCACCTAATGGCTAGGCCACAGATGGGCTGGCCCCCAAATATAGAGACTTGTATTGCATTCTTTTTTAAAAAAAATTCATTTGAGAATAACTTTAAAAAGAAGCTTAAAAATTAACATGAGATATTTAGCAGAAGTACAAAGGTTAGAAAATAAAAATTAACAGAAAGAAAGTAGATCACCTGAACTCCTACCACTTTTGAAGCTAGTCATGGTTCCTTTTTTTTCGGATAGGATCTCACTGTCTCCCACTGCTTTGATCCTCCTGTCTCAGCCTCCCAACTGGAACCACAAGTGTACACACCGTGCTTGGTTCTTTTGAATTCTAGACGGTGTCTCATCATGTTCCCTAGACAGCCTAGAGCTTGCAGTCCTCCTACCTCTGCCCCTTGAATCTGGGCTCACAGGTGCATGCCACCATGCTGGTGTTTAAATTGGATCAAGAATAATTCCTGGTCCTCTCATGTGGTCCCAGCTTACAGAGCACAGCCTCTGCACAATGTCTGCACAGTGGTATGTACCACTGAGGCTGGGCCTAGACATGGCTGTGTTTTTAGGGTATATTCCCAGGTCAGTAACTTGGAAGTTCCTAGCCTCTTCTACTATGTGGACATAAAGAACATATAACCCGGTTTTTCCATAAATAGATCTGGTAATAACTTGTACACAGTTATAACTTTGAAAAAGTTGAGTTTTATTGCAGTAAGGTTTGAGTGGAGGCAGATTTTTCTGTATCTCTACTCTATACTTATATTTTACTGGTGGAAAAAGAAGCGATTAGGTAAATCAGTCTTGTCCAGAGATCACCATTCATTTAACCAAGTCCCCCCCTCCTCCTCCTGTTTAGGTCTGACCATGTGTTCTGCTTTGAACTGTGAGTATGAATGCCATAAGACGCCAGGTGGAGGGGCATGTGTATGCCCCCCCGGTTATATCATCAACAAGAATGACAGCCGTACCTGTGTTGGTAAGTGACAGGTGGGAGCCCCTGGGTTTTCTTCACAGTGCACTGATGAATTCCATGATCTTTGACATCAGAAAGTTTGTACTTGTGGGTCAGAGTCTGTTCCTCAGTGTTGCTGAGAACTAGAATGGTGGGGCTCATTTACCTATCATAGGCCAACTGCCCCCCACCCTGGATTTTCTTATCTAGTAAAACAATCCAATTGAGGTTGGATTGTGGTGTTCAGAAAAGGTAATTTACGTTTTAATATCAGGGTCATGTCCCAAGCTCATGATCTAATTGCTCTTGTATCTGACCAGAAATGTTAAGATCAAATGATTTATACCAGTCAACGTGAGAGATCCTGGAGACAGGATCTGAATTATTTAAGCTCCTAATTTCTAATAATTTCAAAATATTTTAGAAATAAAACATGACTGGCATGTTTATGAAAATCCTCATTTGTCAGGTGAGCTTCTGACTCAGGGGCGCAGGCACTGGCATCCCTGCCAGTGCTTCCTGGCGTTCCTTCCAGGGCAGCAGCCCCTGTTCCCCCGGTGATGTGTCTCTGTGGGTGTGAAGCTGTTCCTTTGTCTTTGGCAAATGTCAAGCTTTTCTAACCGCCCCACCATCCCCACCCCCCGTGCCTCAGCTGGCAATCCAGTTTCCAGTCTTTTAGTTCTCTAGGCATTTCCCATTTTTCTTACTAGAAAAGGAATTCCGTAGAAATACCAGAAGCGCCAATCTCAGTATTACATCAGTTTTTCTCTTTTTTTCCTTTCTCAATGCGAAGGAGGCTCTGGGGCTGAGCTGCCTTGCGATCAAAACTTGTTAGGCCGTGAAGTCTTTTTAGTACAAGTGACCTGTTCTTTCAGTAGCCCTAGTTCGGCCTTGTGATGCCCCACGAGCTACTCTCAGTCTTTTTTCTTACCCTAGAGTCCAAATAGCATATTTCCCACCATTTCCAACTAGTAAGTCTGTGATGAGCCTTGGGTTATATCTTTAAGTATCTAGAGCTCTTTAAATGTCAGAGGTTTGCAGCCCCTTAAGAAATGAAAAGGTGTTGGGACCAGCAGTTAGCATAATGGCTATGTCATTCGACTCCCACGTGCGTCCCGGACCCGGTGGCTTAAAAAAAACTCACACTGGGCACGTGTGCGTGTGTGCCCAAGATCCCGAGAGGAGAATGGAGGAGAAGGGATTGCGGTATGGCCATCTCCCTCGGGGGGTGATTTCTCACTTTCTATCTCTCTGTCTGGCGAGCACACGTGCCCTATAGCATTAAAAAAAAAAAAAAAAAAAGAAAAAAGAAAAAAAAAAAGAAAAGGAGTTATAACACAGTTCTTGTGCTTTAAAATTTTATATTTAACTTCATGGTGTAGTGGTTAAGGTGCTGGACTCCCACATGTGGTTTGAGTCCCGGACCTAGTGGCTTGCTTTCTCACTTTCTGTCTCTCTCTCTGGTGAATTAAATAAATAAATAAATAAAATAAAAAAAATTAGATATTTAATGTATCAATGAAGATAATAAAAAAGTTGCATTATTAACTTGTGCACAAGACAGTTTCAGAATTTATTGAACATATCCAGTTCATAGCACACTGGAAGTAGTGTTCAATACTGGGCATTAGATTAAAAAAATTGTTTTTTAAATGTTGCTTGAGGCCATGTATGTTCACTGTTGAGAGGGCAGGGGAAAGAGACAGAAAGAGAGAGAGAGAGAGAGAGAGAGAGAGAGAGAATGAGAAAGCACCCTAGGGGATGGTCATGCTGCATCCCCTCTCCTCTGTTTCTTCTTTTGGGATTTTGCGCACACATGTGCAAGTGCTCAGCGTGTTTGCCTATCTGCTAGGTCTTAGACTTGAACCACACAATTGGCCATGTGGGATCCAACTACTTTAATCACCAGACCACTAACTGGCCCTGGGATGCTAGTTTTAAGTTCTGTTAAAGACATCTTCTTTCTTTCTTTGAGCGATTTTTGTTACAGGGCATGTGTGTTTGCTGGAGTGAAAGAGAGACAGAACGGGAGAAATCACCACCCAGGGGGGTTGGCCATGCCACAATCCCCTCTCTTCCATTCTCCTCTCGGGATCTTGAGCACGCATCTACTTGCACCCAGCATGAGTTTTAAGTTGTTGGGATTTGAGCTGTGATTGACTACTTGGGAGTCCAGCGACGTAACCATTATGCCATGTGCTGGCCCCAAAGACATCTTTCAGTCCTTGCAGTCTGTTTCTGAAACTTCAGTATAGACAACCTCTTTTGGCAATACGGTCAAAAGTCCACATTTAAGGGACCAGCAGTTAGCGTAATGGTTATGTCACTGGACTCCCATGTAGTTGTCTGTGGGTTGAGTCCTGGACTCGCTGGTTTAAAACTCATGCCGGGCACTTGTGTGTGCATGCCCAAGATCCCGAGAAGAGAATGGAGGAGAAGGGATTGCGGCATGGCCATCCCCCCGGGGGGTGATTTCTCACTTTCTGTCTTTCTGTCTCTCTCTGTCTGTCTGGCTAGTGCATGCGCCGTATAGCAAAAACCTCTCAAAAAAAAAAAAAGTCCACATTTAAGGGCCCTTGTGAATGTGAGGCCCCTGCCAACTGCAGAGACCTTTTATGTGACCTTCCCTGTCCTTCAAGAATGTGTCATTTGGCCCTGAGAGTTGAAGCTGGGTTAACATTTTTGCACATATGTTTCAAAGAAGATTTCATTTTTATCTCTTGTAAAGAAGACTCTAGTTTAAATATAGGACATTATGAAATGAGTTAGTTTGCATAAGCTGAAGTGAAAAACTAGTTACATTTGCTTAAGCCGAAGTGAAATTTTAGGGGAATTATTTTGATTTGCTCTCTCAAACATTTTAATTCAACAAATACCCTTGGTAAGGCTGTAACCTTGTGATAAGTTGCCTCACAAAAACTTCAGGAGTTGGAAACCTAATGCTACATTTCTCATCTTAGACTTGGCTTCTCAGAGCAGGCCTCAGTAGTACTCAATAATAAAATTGAATAATCCTGGCACAGAATCTTGTGTCTTGCAACCATTCATCTGTCCTGGTAGTCCTGACCTGCAGTGGAACCTCTGAGGCATACTGAAGCAGTTTGCTGGGCTTATTGTCTCGGATTGACAGGACATGCTGTTTGTTGACAGAATGACATCATGGTATAGAGTCAGGGTGGGAAGGTCATTCAACATGGCGGGCTTTCACACAATTAGCTGGATCAGAGGTGTCCAAGGGAGTTCAAGCTAAAAAAGGAGTTTTGAATTATTTTCAAAGCATTATATTTTGATAGGGGGACAAAGAATAAAAGTGAAGGAAAAATAAAAGTAATGGGGTTGGGGGGAATTTGTTACAGTAGAGTTTCAGAGTTTTGTATAGTTTCCACTACCCTACTCTCGTGAAAAGCCTCAATTCTACTTTGATTTTTCTGTCTTCACTTTGGCTGATCTTGGGTATTAATGTCTTCATTTATCTCTGTAGCAGCCAAGAGGATACAGTTGTATTCAGTCAGTGAAAGTGATAGCAATTTTATACTCATTGGAAGCTTTAAAGCACTTGTAAGGCAGGTAATTGGAAGGGTGCATTTGTCTTGGGTGTGGCGTTTCCACCTTTGGTTCCCTTCTGGTAGAGATTAGAACTCCTTTGTCCAGAGGGACTCCAGATCCTGTCTCATGTGTCTTGTATTCAAAATGCGGTCATGATATCTAGGATTTGAGGGTAGATGTCCGGCATTTTTATTCCTACTGGGGTGATGCCTCAGGTGGAGCTTTCTCAGAGCTGAGGTGAAGGCACAGGAGCCTTTCATATTTACTACATGAATTTTTACTTTGCCATGTCCAGATTAGATTGATTCCCCCCTCACCCCATTTGGTTAGTTACATCCCTTGAAAAGTATGATATATTGACTCACGTTCTTCTGTTTGATCTGAAGGGACAACTAAAGCCACTCATTTGATTCCAGAGCCAGTCTGGGCTTTTGTGTGTTTTTTTTTTTTTTTTTTTTTTTTTTTTTTTTTTTTTTTGTTTTTGCTTGTGTGCGCTCACCAGAAAGACAGAGAGAAACAGAGAGACAGAAAGTGAGAAATTACCCGCTAGGAAATATGGCCATGTCATAATCTCTTCTTCATTCTCCTCTCGAGATCTTGGGCACGCATCCACATGTATGTGGCGCGAGTTTAAGCCACCAAATCCGGGACTCGAACCATGGTCGACTACATGGGAGTCCAGTGACATAGCCATTACACCAATTGCTGGTCCCCAGTCTGGGCTTTTCTAGTTGGGGAGATATGACATGGTGGGCCATCTAGCAAGTGCGATAGAGTCCAATTCACAGCTCTGATATTTGCTGCAAATGTAATCTGGTCCTATGAGGCTGGAGAATTGTAGACTTGAGGATATAATAGTTTCAGAAATTGTAAGCTTTTGAGAATTTTTTAAAGCCAGAGAGCATGGGAACCCCAGTAGGGGTGCGGAGGTCATTCCTTCAGGGAAGAGAGCAGGGTGAAGGATGATGGAGAGCTGATGTGATCTTAGAGGGTCAAATGAAAGATATTTGACACCAATCTGCCAAGGACAGGGCAACATATGTACTCCTCAAGCTCTCCAGTCTTTTTTTTTTTTTTTTTTAATTTCTTTTTTTTGGAGAGGTTTTTACTATAGAGCGTGTGTGCTCGCCAGCCAGCCAGAGAAACAGAAAGCGAGAAATCACCCCCCAGGGGGGATGGCCACGCCACAATTCCTTCTCCTCCATTCTCCTCTCGGGATCTTGGGCATGTATGCACACATGCCCAGCATGATTTTAAAGCCACAGGGTCCGGGACATGAACCATAGTGGACTACATGGGAGTCCAGCAACATAGCCATTAACGCTAACTGCTGGTCCCAAGCTCTCCAGGCTTAAGGGAGATGCTTTTAAAAATGTTGTGCTCTCAGGACCAGCAGTTGGTGTAATGACTGTGTCTCTGAACTCCCATGTAGTTGACTACAGGTTGAGTCCTGGACCTGGAGGCTTAAACTCATGCCAGGTACGTGTGCGTGTGTGCCCAAGATCCAGAGAGGAGAATGGAGGAGAAGGTGTTACGGTGTGTCAATACCTCTGGGGAGTGATTTCTTGCTTTCTGTATCTCTCTCTCTCCCTGTCTTTCTGGCAAATGCATGTACCCTATAGCAAAAACCTCTCAAAAAAAAAAAAAATTGATGTAGGGCACATGTGGTCATCAGAGACAGAAAGTGAAAAAGCAACTCCCAAAGGGGATGGCCATGCCTCAATTCTTTGTCTTTCATTCTCTTAGGATTCAGGGGGCATGCAAGCACATAATCCTTGGTGTGTTTTTTAAGCCACCGGTCTGGGACTTGAACCACAGTGGCCATGTAGGATTCAGCCACCTTAACCAGCTCGCTCTATATTGAAACTTTTTATGCAGTAGAACTGAGGCTTCTGTGGCAACCAACACAGCTCTTATTAAACAAATGAATATTAAGTTAATGAATAAGAAGAGAAATAAATTTTTATGTCTTGAAGACAATTTTAATTTTAATTTTTTGACATCAGAGGAGAGATGGTGGGGCAAACAGACCTTTTCAAACATTCTATGGCAGACATAGAATTTGTTTCTTCTTGAGGGGAAGGATATATGCGCATGTACTGAATTCTGAAATTGTGCTGTCCAACAGAACTTTCTGAAATGATGTAAATGTTTCATATTGTCCCTCTTTACTGTGGAAACCCATAGCCGTGTGTGACTATTAAGCACTTGAAATGTTGCAATTGTGACTTTGGAACTGAAGTATTTGTTTTTTAAATTTAATTAATCTAAAAATAAATTTAGATGGCCACTGTGGGCTAGTGGCTATCATTGGAAAGTACAATTCTAAAAAACTGGGAGCTGGACAATGGCAGAGGTAAAATGCAGTGCTCATGTAAGAAGAGTATAAGACTTTAGGTTTGTGTTGGAAGACCTCTCAAAGTAAGCCTGGCATGGCCCAAGATCTAGGGGTGGCTAAGGCTGGAGGTGGATCATGGTATCAGACTCCGTCAGGGATACTATCTCTCTTTCTCTCTATCTTTGTCTTTCTCACTCATTGGAGAAATAAATGAACTTTTTTTTTTTTAAAAAGGAAGCATTTATACGGAAATTCATGTTTTCATACCCACATTAATAAATGACATACAATGCCATAGTTTTATGGATCAAACCATGTTATGCATCTTCTATGGTTACCCTTCATGTAGATTCTTAAAAATGATCTAATTGTTCTAGAGCTTTCCCTTGGATGAAGGTGCCTATTCTGAATTCCCATTTATCGTATGTGTAGATCCGCTGTCTAGCTCCAGGGCATGCTTATGTAGAAACAGGCACCACCATGTTCCTGGACATCCTGCCTGGATTTTTGTCAGAAATACTAAGGAAATGCTGGTAAACATGATTATAAACGTGTGTGTTTTTGTGTGGCAGCATTTGATGACTGTCAGATATGGGGAATTTGTGACCAGAAGTGTGAGAATCGAGGTGACCATCACCAGTGCCTCTGTGAGGAAGGCTACATCCTGGAGCACGGGCGGCATTGCAAAGCTAATGAGTCCTGTGAGTAAATTGTAGATACTTACATCACTGAACCATGACTTCTAATAGACTCCTTCCCTGCCAAAGGCAAAAGGGGTATTAGGGCATGCTCTCTACTGCCAGGACGAATGGTCAATGTTAATTTCATACTTTGATTACTAGTGATCAATTTGTGGATTAATGGGATCATTATTTATTTATTTTTTATTAGTTGCTTGTTCACTTCAGCCTAGGCTATTACATCACCCACCACATGTAATGGTGGAATAAATTTTATGCTTATATTTGACTAACTTGGACATTTAATTTTAATTAATTTATGTATTACAAATGTAGGTGACAGCTATCTATAGAAATCATTTTGGCATTGTTCATGCAAAACTCAGGGATCTTTCAAAATGGATGCTAACTTTGGATTATAATTTGTGTGAGTCGCTTCTTTCTGCTCTGTTGGAACTGATCTCAGAGTACTGTCATAGGGGAAAGTCATGGGAGAAATCTGCTCATATACGATGAGCCCTTCAGAGCAGTTTGTAATATAAAATTTCTAGATCAGAAGGTTTTAATCTAAGTTCCTTTTCAGTTATTATTTCACACTTGGTTTTGAAATGTCATTGGTGCCTTCTAAAATTTAACTGCTCACGTGAAGGATGAGTGGTCCATTTTTTAGTTGATTTTATATAGAAATACCTGATTTGCTGTGTACTGACTTTTACGTAAAGCTGACATCTAACAATTCAATTTATTTTTGAGTAGGTAATATATTCATATGTTGAAAAATATTAAATTATAAGAAAATGTGTGAGTAGTAAAATATGTCCCTCCATCCTAGTTGCCTTCTTGCTGGTTTACCACTTTCGCTCTCTTACCGGTGTTGGCTGTTTTAAAATTTCAGTTCCAGGCTTTTAAATGAGAAAAAAGAATGTACAAATAGAGATATTTAAGTCTGTATATGGAAAAATATATTCCTTAAGCATCTGTAAAAATGGGTAGAATGATAGCTCTGCCTCAGAGGCTGAAGTCAAATAAGTTGACATAGAAGGCGTTGAGAAAGTGAGAAAGAGCACCCGTAGTAAGTTATTGCACCATCTTTGCTCATCTCTTTCACCCCCTTTTCACCTTTAGCTGGCAAGCCCTCCATTCTCTTTTCCAATGGTTGGGATTTGCTAATTGGCGATATTCATGGAAGGAACTTCCAGTTCCTAGCAGAGTCTCAAAATCGTGGAGTGGTTGTGGGTATAGATTTTCACTATCAGCTGCGGAAAGTCTTTTGGACAGACACTGTGCAAAATAAGGTAAGTAGAAATTTCAGGAGCATAGCTTGGGAGCTGACAAGCACCAAGTGTTGATAGATTTTCATTTTTGGGGAGTAGAGGGGAAAGTTTCTTTGTTACCTAACAAAAAAGGCCCTTGAGATATTCTATGTTAATCAGCACCTTTTCCATGCTATACGATTACATGTGACCTATTAAACAAAGCAGTCTATTATATGGATTAGCCTTGAGCAACTTTTAATTTTATTCGAAGTGGAGTCCAAAAGCCTAATTAAAAGAAATAGTAGACATTCTTTCAAAACTGGATAGATATTTGTAGTAATTTTTGAAACATGATCACTTAAAATGTAAAAAGTACTCTGCTTTCCTTGATGATAAAAATCAGATTTTTACCTGCATCTTTTAAATGGAACTGTAATTGAGGATTGGGTAACAAATATTGACAACATTTTGTTCAATAGCCAAAATTTTGTTACATTGTCTTATTTGGAAAAAAGTGATGGATTTAATTTTGACTTAGAGACTCCCGAGGAGTTATGAAAATTTTTCTTTCTTTTTCATTTTTATACTATTAATAAAATTCTAATTCATTTAAATGATCACTTGCATAAACTTTGAAATATTAGCAGTTTTGGTTAGGTTATAGCAAAAACCCAAATTAACCACTACACCTCCAAAATATCCACATGCTTTGGTAGCTATTGAGGATGGAAAATACAGCCTTTTTGTTTGGTTTTGTTAAGCCAACTCTTATCACACAAATTTATACGTATATATATATAATACACATACAAACGCACATACATACACATACAAACACATGCTCACACACACACACACACACACACACATTAAGGTTTTTGCTGTAGGGTGTGTGGGCTCACCAGAGAGAGACAGAAAGAGAGGGAAAGTAAGAAATCACCTCCGGGGGGGGGATGGCCATGCCACAATCTCTTCTCCTCCATTCTTCTCTTAGAATTTGGGCACGCACGCACATACGCTTAGTGTGATTTTCAAGCCTCCAGGTCCAGGACTCAAAACGCGGTTGGCCATGTGAGGATCCAGTGCCTTAATCACCACACCACCTGCTGGCCCCCTTATCACATACGCTTTTAAAGTAAACCACTTTACCTTTATGCATGGAAAAAATAGCAAACTTCTAGTGAAAAGCATTTTTAAAGATCCAGGTGATTCGCACAAAATAGCTAATGAACGAAGCGTAGAAAAACAGTGCCTGCAGTTAGTTACGCTTAAGAAGTATAATAATTTTGGTTCTTCTTTCAGGTTTTTTCAGTTGACGTGAATAACTTAAAAATCCAAGAAATTTTCAATATTTCTGTTGACGCGCCAGAGAACCTGGCTGTGGACTGGGTTAGTAACAAACTTTATCTGGTAGAGACCAAGGTCAGCCGCATAGATATGGCAAATTTGGATGGAAGCTATCCGGTGACCCTTATAACTGAAGACTTGGGGCATCCCAGAGGAATTGCCCTGGACCCCACTGTTGGGTGAGTGATGGGAAAACATACTGATTTCTGTATTTTTAGTTTTATCTCTTTCCTGTACATCAACATAACTTGGATTAATCGAAGGTTAATTCTGATTTCTTTTAGGCTCTGTACACTAGAACCAGGGTTATTTTGTGTCTCTGTTCATAGAAGCTCTAGAGAAGTTGACTAAATATAACTTCTTTTGAAGATTTGTAATCCAAACACACCTACTGGTGTACTAAAAATACTTTGTTTTGGGGGTATGAATTTTATATTTAGTATTTGTCACGTGTGCCTAGCTGAGATTGCTCTGTTATAACTCAATCTAATATTATGACTAAACATGGCTTATGTTTCACCATTGTTATGATGATCACTCTAACATGAATTAAGTGTGAAGTTTGTTGGTTTGTCTCAATTGCCAGCATGTGTGTGCACTTGTCAGAGAGAGACAGAAAAAGAGAGAGCGAGAAAGGGAGAAAAAGTATCCACTGAGATTTGGTCACTCTGCAGTCCTTTTCCCTCCATCTCTCCACACCATTTTGGCACACGTGCACATGCGTCTGGCATGTTTCTCATGAGGCCAGGATTAAAACCATGCTCAACCATGTGGGATCCAGCTCCCTCCACACAAGGCTTAAACACTCTGCTACAAGGCTGGCTCGTACTGCTATTTGGAGTTGTTGACTCTCCTGATTGGCCTTCACAGTCGCTGTTTTTGAAAAATACTTTTTTTTTTTTTTTCCCTTCTGTTACTTTATGTCCCAATTGTTCTCTAATCAGCTGGAGGAAATTTCCATTGATTCAAAAATTTCTTTTCTATCTAAAAACACGTTTTATCAGTAAACTTGTAAAATCACAGACTTTTTCTTTTGTTATTTTCTTTTGCAGTTATTTATTTTTCTCAGATTGGGCGAGCCTTTCTGGAGAACCTAAGGTGGAAAGGGCTTTCATGGACGGCAGCAACCGTAAAGTCTTGGTCAAAACAAAGCTGGGATGGCCTTCTGGGATAACTCTGGATCTGGCCTCAAAGCGTGTTTACTGGCTTGACTGCCGATTTGATTACATTGAAACTGTAACTTATGATGGAATTGAAAGGTAGGCAGTATTTTTATGGCTTTTTAAGATTGGGAGAAAGTTCATATGATGGAAGGAGAGGGATAGCAAATGGTCACAATTAAAATATTGCTTTGTTGTCTGACATGATAGCTTGAATGACCTTTGTGTTCACATTAGCATGAAGTGATCTGCTTTGAGTTCTGTTAACTTTTCTTGTGTTCCATAATAACACTTATTAAATATTACCTAGAGCTTTTGTTCCTTGGTTTTCCAGTTCAACCCTGCCCCCAGCCCTTGATGAAGCACACTATTTTTACTCATTCTTGAGTCTTTTCTCTGGATCCGTTGCTCTTTGTTTCCCAAGATCACTTTACCTTTTAGTTTTCTAACTTTCCTCCAGTAAATAAACTAGTTGTATTATTTATTTAACTTTATCCAATGAGAATTAACTGGATATACTTCAAATTTAAAAAGTAAATATTTATATTTTTACCTGATATCCTCAAAGATACTTAAACAATAATTTTTGAATGTAGAGCATGACATACTTTTTTCTTCATATTTTTAGTTTGATTAGCATTAACTACAGATTATTTAAATGATTAATTATTGAGTTGTTGGAAAAGTCATGACTATTTTTCTGTTTTACTGTGAAAAATGTGTCATGACTTATCCAATGACTCAGTTTTCAGATCTTCTCCTTCTGGTATTTTTAAAGGTAAAATATGTTTTTCAAATTTTGACCAGAAAAAATTACTTCTTATGGATTTAGCCTAGTTGCTAAATCCATTTAGTTTTTCCAAATGACTAGATTTTATTATTTTTCAATGAATAAAGTTATGATTTTGTTCTCTCTTGTACCTCTGTTTTAGAACGATAGTACCATAAATGGCCATTGTATTGCATGTTCTTAGAACAGTCTTTGACTAATTAAATGAAGTGATTAAGTATTAATACTACTATGACTGCTGTCACTGAAACTGGTTCTCATGTTGAGAATGTGAATTAATTTCATGAGAAAAAATTAGTCAACCTAAGTCATGTAAAAACAATTGTGAAGTTTCTTAAATTATTTTCTCTTCTAATGGGGACATTTAAGGGCTATACAGTCTCAATACTTTTATACTAAAGTTAAAGTACAACATAAAAGATAAAAATCAGTGAAGTCTTAGAAAGATTTGAGTGGCTTGCTGTCTGAAGGAACATCAAAAACATATTAAGCTTATGACTATAGCTAAAATCATAAAGCCATTGCCTCTTGCTTTGCCAGCAAGTGGCATTCAGGGTTTTGGAATTTGCTGTCAAAAAAGAAAGCCATTCTCTAATCTTTTTAAAAAAGAATTATTTTATTTAATTTCATTTATTATTATTATTATTATTATTTAATTTGACCAAATAGGGAGAGAGAGAAAGAGAAAGTGAGAAAAGCCACTAGGTCCAGGACTTGAATTGTGGTCGGCCATGTGGGAGTCCAGGACCTTTAACTACCATGCCACCTGCTGGCCCCTTATTTTCTAATTTTAATGTACCATATCATTATTGAGCATTACAAAGTGTGCACTAACCTTACGTTTCTTGATTTTTTTTTTCTTTTTAGTGTGTTTCATAGCTGTAGTATTTTCAAGTCTTTTAGAATTCTACCATGCTCCTTTGTTTTTAGGGGCTGTGACAATTTTTTTGTGAGGTCCTCCTGTTGTTCACAAACTATTTCTTCCTCTCTTTATTCATGTGTCTAACTGAATCACTTGGTGTACATGCAGTTGTGGGAGGTGCTGTGTGTTTTCTCTTGTTTATGCCTTTTACTTCTGCTTCCTTCCCTTGTAAGTAGCTGTAGGCTGTCTCTGCCTCCACTCCATGTCTGACCAGTTGACAATGCCATCAAGCAGCTGAATAACTGGGGTAGCAGTGCTTACAGTGACATCAAGAATAGGTCTGGGTGTTCGGTGCAGGTTGAGTTCTACCACTCACTGTCATGCTTCCCAGTTGCTGAGAAGTGGTCAGTGGGAAATAACTGTTAAAGGCATCTTCTAGACCTTTCTTACACTCTTCCATCATTGGAAATCAACATACCATTTTACATGTTAGCCTTTTATAAATGGGGCAACCTTAAAGGAATGAAGAGCAAATGAGAAAACAGTAAATTTCCACAAAAATTTAGAACAAGATAGTGGACTCAACAAGGCTAAAATTTAAGTCTCAAAAATCTTTTCTAAGAAACCACCTGAAAATCTTCCTTCAAATGTAGATGGAAATACACATGCATCTTAAAAGTTAACTTTTGTTTGTATTCTGTAACAAATTATGTATTTTTTAGGTATTTAATTCAAATAACTATATCTTTAATCAAAAATGGAGTAAAACGAACAAAAATTGTATGATATTCTTGTATCTTTTGTAACAGGAAGACAGTGGTCAGTGGAGGCTCCCTCATTCCTCATCCCTTTGAAATAAGTTTGTTTGAAGACACAGTGTTTTTTACTGACTGGACAATGATGTCAGTGATGAAGGCAAACAAATTTGTGGACACCAATCCACAAGTGTACTACCATTCTTCCGTAAGGCCCTATGGAGTTACTGTTTTCCATTCCCTCAGACAACCTTATGGTAAGTCCCAGAATAATGAATGCCCTGTTTGGTACAGATTTGGTAGAAAGGTTTTCTTAAAGCTATGTACATTAATGATGAGGGGTCTCATGAGTTTTGGGTATTATTCTAAAATAAATGAAAGGTTATCTAGAGTGTTAAGCCCTCTGAAATTGGCTTTGCAGATTTGGGGAATTCTGGAAAGAGTAATGTATTCTTAAGAGAGAAATTAGAGATTAATTTCATAGGTAACAGTGATATTTTAGTATCCTCCCATGTGTCAGATCCCATAATGATAAAACAGTATCCAGAAATACAAGGTTCCGTTTAGAGCCAGGGAAATAGAAGCAAGAAAACCAACCCAAAATATATAGTAGCCTCGTTCTATTGTGTAAATCTCCTACTTCACACCTCTAATATTATAGTTGAGGAAACTGGGATCCAGTAGAGTAAATGACATGTCCAAGCGCTTGTATTGGGGAGTGGCAGAGCCATTTTCTTCTCTGTTGCATGTATATGGTTCCTGTTCTTTGGTTTATGTTACCTTTGTCCTGCGTCAACTGCGTTTAGTGTCTCTTTGGTCACTTATTAAAGAAAAACACATGTTTTGATTCAGACACTGTCTTTTATTTCCTGTGTTTTTACAGTATGTTTGTTTGTTTTTCAAGATTTTAAATTGAGCTTTAACTATGTCTATCTGAACTATATGTGACTTTTTTCTGTATTTGCTTGTGGATCAAAGAAAATAAATACAATAAACTTCACTATGGTTTTAATAGAAGGGTTACTATTGATGAAAAGTAACTTAGAGAAAGACACATTGGCTTAAAAAATGATAGATCTGTTGCAGCTAGAGATAAATTATGAAGTAATTCGGTTAATTAAAGAAAATCAACCATTAGAGTGGATATATTCAAATGAATATCCCTTAATGTTGTCATCCTGGAAAGTCACATATACCGACGAAAGTATATACTTTATCTGAAAACTTATTTTAAAAAATAATTATTTATTTAATTCCATTTGTTATTATTACTTTTTAATTTGACCAGAGAGAGACAGAGAGAGAGAAAGGGAAAATGAGAAAGCAAGCCACCAAGTCCGGGACTCAAACTGTGGTCGGCCATGTGGGAATCCAGCGCCTTTAGCCACCACGCCACTGCAAGTCCCTGTGAAAACCTTTTGGAAATTTCTGTTTGGAATAGTTTTCAGACTCAATTTATGAGCTACAAAATTCACATGTGCCCTTACTCAGCTTGATTGTCCAAATTATTTCCTATTTGGCTCAGAATAACTTCTGGATGTGGTTTCCCCAAATCTGTCCACTTGAGAATGTAAAGAGGATTATTTATTTATTTATTCATTTATTTATTTTTTAAACTTTATTTATTTTAAATTTTGATCAGAGAAGGACAGAGCGAGAGAGCGAAAGAGCGAGAGAGCAGGAGAGAGACAAAGTGAGAAAGAAAGCTGCCAGGTCCAGGACTCAGACTGAGGTTGGCCATGTGGGAGTCCAGCATACTTAACTGCCATACCACGTGCTGGCCCTGAATTTATTTATTTATTTATTTATTTATTTATTCATTTGTTTGATAGAGTCTGCATGCACCAGTATGTGAGAGATAGATAAAGAGAGAGGAAGGGAAAAAAGGAAAGAAGCATTCACAGTAGGGTCCACCATGATCCCCTTTCCCCAGCTGTCCAACTTCTCAGGACTCTGGGCACCCTTGAAGGGCACTTGTGTTGTCACTGTGATAAGACAGTATTTTAAAGGATAAGCCAATGGTGAAGATGCAAATTTCAAATGTAGATATAAACTTTTTAGCTGTGTCAGTCTTGTGTACAGTGGACAGTGAGCCTCCCGAGGTCACTCCTGTGAAGGTGGCTTGTGGACGTATAAACTAGTTTGTCTTGCAGACATGTAGGATTTTGGAATCAATGTGCATTTGAATCCCAGTTTATCCGTTTAACTGCTAAATATCTTTCAGAGTCTTAGTTTCCTTTTCTGTAAAATTGGGATATTAATACTTCTTCAAGCTATTAGTTGCTAGTTGGCTTACTTACCAAGTGAGCATGTGGTGAGTGAGAGTTATTATACCTTATGAATAGTAAAATACAACCAAAGCTCTGTTTTTGTTTTGGGCAGTTATTCTAATCACGGAGGCTAGCAGACAGACTCTACCATAATTATCAGGAAGAAAAACATCCCACAGTTATCCAGTTGTGGGGAGGCGGTGCTTGGTCACCACCAATTTGAGTCTGAATAGGAGAGCAGCAAATGACAGTGAGCGGGCTAGTGCCGCCAGGCACGGATATACACAGTGATAACACGAAGTGAGGTCTCAAGCGAGGCGCAAACCCATGGCACTGAAAGTGGCTCCGCATGTTCTGGGTAATGATACATTTCAAATTGGGATTTCACCCCCTGCATTTTTTCTCCACCAGCTAGAAACCCATGTGCAGACAACAATGGGGGCTGTGAGCAGATCTGTGTCCTCAGCCACAGAACAGATAACGGGGGTTTGGGTTACCGCTGCAAGTGCACGTTCGGCTTCAACCTGGATACTGATGAGCGCCACTGCGTGGGTAAGAATTCTGTTTCGGACTGTCCCTCTGGCGGGCAGCACAGGGTGCAAGTGTGCATGCCTCTGCCCAGACAACCACTGCTCTCAGGCTGGGCCTGATTCCTGCCTGACTTCTTCACTGGGATAAGCTTCCCGCAGCCCACAGGGCATTCCCCTCGGTAAACACTCCTTCCTTCTTACACAGCTGTTTGAAGATGCAAATTTCTGTCCTTTCGAAATTTCCTTTAATTCTACACCTAGAATTTCCCTTTCCGTTTGTTTCCTGAAAACTTTGTCTCCTTTTGTTAACATGATCTTGAAATTCCGTATGATTTTGAGTTCTTGCCTGTACCAAGCCTACCTTTCCCGCTTCAGATGTTAGCCTTCACTGGGGTGGGAACTGCTTCTCCTCAATTTCACTGACTTCTTCTGGACCATCACTTAGGACCCTTTGAACCAGGTAATCACTGTACTACTGGGTGGCCCTTTTGTATATTAGAAAGTAAATGTCTGAACACTGGATTGGCCCGATTCCTCTGATTATTTTCACCTTTCAGTTCCACTTTCTATCCTCCAGTATGCTCCTGGTTCCTTTCTCACCTTGAAGATGACCTTCTTCCTCTTTGGCTGCCTGCACATTTCCTCTTACATAGGCTATTACCTGGGCCCCTGCTGATGGCATGCACTCCTTCGATATTTGTTTCTCTTATTCCCACTTTTACAACTCTCCTTAGATAAATTCTTGCTCCCAGATAATACTGCGTCTGGCTTAGTACATAGTTCTCTTAGTATGTAAGTTCTAACTCAGACAAATTTGTTTACTTTGTAAGTAATACTAGATTCAGATAAAAGTCCCCGTCTTAAAAATGTTTGTAATGATTATATCAATACTTCATTGTCTAATAATTTTGCTTTTAAATTTCTTCCACAATTTTTATCTTTGTCTTAGGTATACCTCCTTGATCTCTCTCTATATTTCATTTTATTTATTTATAATTTATTATTGACACTTAGTTGTTGTACATATTTGTGGAACAATATGGTTTTTCAAAACATGATTTGATTATCAGTGTGTGATAATCAGATTGAGGATATTACCGTATGTCTTTATGATTTCCTGACATATTGTCAGTCTCTTCTTTGATTTTTTTGAAGAAGAATTATTAACTTAATTTTAGTTATTGTCATTATTATTCTGAAAAATTTGCTATAGGGCATGCATACGACCAGAGAGTGACAGAGAGAGGGAGATGGAAAGTGAGAAAGCAAGCCACCAGGTCAGGGACTCAAACTGCTGTCAGCCAGTTGGGAGTCCAGCACCTTAACCACCATGCCACCTGCTGGCCTCTCTTCTTTGATTTTTTCAAAAAAAATATTTATTTTAACTCCTGTCTCCATTCCCCCACTAGTTTGCCATAGGTCCTGTGCGCTTGCTGGGGAGATAGAAAAAGAGAAATAGAGAAGGAAAGTAAGAAATCATCCCCTGGGGGGGGATGGACACACTACAATATATTTTCTTCCATTCTCTTCTTGGGATTTTGGGCACACATGCACACACATGTACGTTTTTCAAGTCTCCAGTACAGGGACACTAACTGCCTAATTGACCATGTGGGATCCAGCTGCTTGAACCTCTGCCACCTACTCGTCCATTAAAATATTATTTCTTGGGAACCAGCAGTTAGCGTAATGGCTATGTCGCTGGACTCCCATGTAGTCGACCGCGGTTCGCGTCCCGGACCCGGTGGCTTAAAACTCACGCCGGGCGCGTGTGCATGCGTGCCCAAGATCCCGAGAGGAGAATGGAGGAGAAGGAATTGCAGCGTGACCATCCCCTCTGGGGGGTGATTTCTCGCTTTCTGTCTCTATGTCTCTGTCTGGCGAGCGCACGCGCCCTATAGCGAAAATCTCTCCAAAAAAAAAAAAAAATTATTTCTTCAGAGACCAGTAGATGGTGTCATGGTTACACAGTTTGAGTCCTAGACCTGGAGGCTTGGTACTCAACGTCAGGCATGTGTGCGTGTATGCTCAAAATCCTAAAAGGATAATGGAGGAGAGGGGATTATGGCATGGCCATCCCCCCTGGGGAGTGATTTCTCACTTTCTGTCTTTCTTGCTCTTTCTCTCTTTCTCTTTGGCGAGTGCATACACCTTATAGCAAAAATCTCTAGGGAAAAAAAAATTTCTTCTATGAGAGAGAGAGAGACAGAGAAGCAGAAAGACAGGCACCTCTGACAATGTCTTCATGCTGCAATGCACTCCCACCCTCAGTCAACCTGGACATAGCTGTACACATCCGGATACACTCAGAGGCTGTGGGATACTAACTGGACCTTCCCAGTTACTGCTGTGCTGTTGTCTGGCTCCTACTTTTTGGATTTTAAGCATCGTTCCTTAATAGTTTCCTTCATTTCATCCTATCCCTTCCTTCTTTTACTCTTCTACTTTTTTCTAAATGACTTAACTGGCTGCAGTTAATTCTTCTCGCCTCTTTTCCTGGTCTTGTGGATACCACAAATACTGCAGAAGGATTCTTGGTGTAGATTTCTATACCAAAGTTAATCTAACTTGGGCATTTTTCTGGAAATACCATGGAGTTTAGTTAGTATTACTTAAGAAATTATGTGTACAGACACTATTTTTCCCCCCTTTTTTGGGGAGAGATTTTTTGCTATAGGGCATGTGCACTCACTGGAGAGACAGAAAGTGAGAAATCATCTCCTCCCAAGGGGGGATAGCCATGCTGCAGCCTTTTCTCTTCCATTCTCCTCTCAGATCTTGGGCACACGTGCACATGTGCCCATCATGAATTTTAAGCCTCTAGGTCTGGGACTCAAACCCTGGTGGGCCATGTGGGAGTCCAGTGCCTTTACCCCTATGCCCCCTGCTGGTCTCACCATTTTTTTTTTTTTTTTTGTGAGGTTTTAGATAGAGGGCTCATGCGCTTGCCAGAAAGACAAAGACAGAGACAGAAAGCAAGAAATCACCACCCAGGGAGGATGGCCACGCCACAATCCCTTCTCCTCCATTCTCCTCTTGGGATCTTAGGCATGCACCCACACGCGCCCGGCGTGAGTTTAAGCCACTAGGTCTGGGACTTGAACCGCAGTCGACTACATGGGAGTCTAGTGACATAGCCATTGTGCCAACTGCTGGCCTGGTCCCCATCATTTTTAATATAAATAAATTCATAGGATAAATTTCTCAAGAAGTGGTAAAAGTCTAATACTTGTATTGTAGAAGGCCGTATATTAGATCTTACACATGAACAACTGTTTGTCCATTTTGTTCCCTTACCCTTACATGTCTGTCTGCTTCTGTACACCTCTTTGTTCTTCCCATGAGAAAATAGCTTGTGCTAGCCATACAGAAAACCATATCCGGGACGACATCCTGTACCTGCTACTGTCTTTGCTAACTAGCCCGAAACCCTTTTGTTTAGCAATGTAACTGCTTGCATGGAAACCCCACTCCCCTCAGAAATAATTAATCTGCTTGATTCAGCTTCTATAACTACTTGCATAGAAACCCCTGGTAATTGACCCCCTATAAAAAGACTGCTCAAACTTTAGTTGGGGCTACAGTTTTGACTCTCGGCCCATGAGCCTCAGGCTGTAGTCACTGCTAATAAAGACTCCCTTTAAACTTAATCTGGTTTTGGTGGTCGGTGCCACTCTACAACAGTATCACATTCAGAGTTGATTAACTCTTTTCTCTCTTCCTTATTTCCAACTATGTTTTCTACAAATTAATTTTTTTGTTTTATTTTGGAGTTCTATTATATAGTTATAAGGTGTGCTTTATGGGTGAATAATTTCTCTGGAATTTGGGAAGGGCAAGAACCATGCTATGGCTAATTGCTCTGTCGCTCTTCCTACAGCTGTTGAGAAGTTCCTGCTCTTTTCATCGCAATTGGCTGTTCGTGGTATCCCCTTCACCTTCTCTACTCAGGAAGATGTGATGGTTCCGGTGACAGGGCATCTTTCTTTCTTTGTTGGGATAGATTTTGATGCCCAGGAGAACACTATCTTTTTTTCAGATACATCAAAAGACATGATTTATAAACAAAAGATCAATGGCACAGGTGAGAAATGTTTGTGTGTACATGTTTTGTCTGTTTTCAGTAATAATACTGATAATTTGCTCAATAAAACTTGTATCCACTTCTTAAGTAGCTCACTGAGTTCACTAAATGTTTTTGGATTAGGAAAAGAAATCCATTTTTTAAAATGAATTAATTTAAAACAAACACCTTTTCTTTATTTTCAAGACAAGTCGTGAGGATCTATAGTCACTTGCAGCTTGATGAGAGGAATCCTTTCTGAGAAATGGGTCATTAGGTGGTGGTGTCATTGTTTGAACAACATAGGGTGCTCTTACCTAGCTTACTACAAACTCAGGGGGTGTAGCTTACCACACGCCCCGGCTATGTGGTATAGCCTACTGCTCCTCTGTTGTGTACACGCAGTCCATTGTTAACAAATTGTCGTTATGTATTGTGTGACTATTTATTTATGTATTTATTTGTTCATTTTAGTTTGCCATAGAGCATGTGTGATCCCTAGAGAGAGAGAGAGAGAGAGAGAGAGAGAAAGAGAGAGGGAAAGTGAGAAATCACCATGCACATGTGCCCAGTGTGATTTTCAAGCTGCCAGGTCTGGGACTTGAACCACACAACTAGCCATGTGCTTTAACCTTCACACCACCTGTTGGCCCCTGATATAAGCTATTATTAGTAGTACTTTTATTAGCAATGAAATGCTTCCAAAATATGAGGGTGGGATCTTCAAAAAATTTGTGAAAATGCACATTATGAAAAGAACTATGCATATATTTCAAAGTTATTTTTCACCAAAATAAGCTTCTTCTTCTTCTTTTTTTTTTTTTTTTCTATTTTAGATTTTTGCCATAGGGCACAGGCACTCACCAGAGAGAGACAGAGAGAGAGGGAAAGTGGGAAATCACCTCCCAGAGTGGATGCCTACTCTGCAATCCCCTGTTCTACACTCTCCTCTTGGGATTTTGGGCACACAAACAGACGTGTCTGGAGTGTTTTTTAAGTTACCAGGTCTGGGACTTGAACCATGGAGCTGGCCATGTGGGATTTAATACCTTAACCACCAGGTTACTTGCTGGTCCTAAACTCATCATTTTAATTCCACTTTTCTATGAATTTTTTGCAGTACTCTAGTGTCTAATATGTTGACTAGCTCATACAGGATTTTCTTTTTACAATTAGCTGAATAAATAAATGGAAAAAAATAGAATTTATTTTTTTCCTACTACAAAGAAAGGGGTGTGATTATTTTTTCTTTTCTTTTCTTTTCTTTTCTTTCTTTCTTTCTTTCTTTCTTTCTTTCTTTCTTTCTTTCTTTCTTTCTTTCTTTCTTTCTTTTGTTCTTTCTTTTTTCTGAAACAGAAAGGAAAAAGGCATAAACATTTCACAGAGAAGAAAGTGGTCTTTTTTCTCCTGTACCAGTTCTGTTTTCCTTTTGGTATCTTTGCTGGTCTTTTCCAGACTTGGCAATTTTGTGGCTGTGAAAGACAGTTGATGAGAGGGCTGGGCAGTCATACCTCAGGGTTAGCCTTTGGTCGTACCTGGCGGTGTCAGCTTATCAGAGCCGTCTGGGGGTGGTGGTAGATGAACTCAGGTATCTCTTCTTCAGATGTTCCGCAATGAGAATTTTTTTTAGAAGATTGAACAAGGGAGTAAATCCAGGCCATACCACTCCTGGCTCTATTTATCAGTATCATATCTATTCTTTGAGATCCAGACTTTGGGGAATGGTTTAGATTGTAGGTTTATCTCATGTTGTTGCTCAGTAGTTTACAGTTACTTTTTAAAGAAAAATTCCACATGTTACTGAAATATGCTCTAAAATCTGACTGAAATTTCAATATGAAAATGTAATTTTTATAAACTATACCTGGTTTAAACCATGTCTATATTTTAACTTTTAGGAAGAGAAATTCTCACAGCAAACAGAGTGGAAAATGTTGAAAGTTTGACTTTTGACTGGATTTCTAAGAATCTGTATTGGACAGACCCTACTCACAAGAGTATCAGTGTCATGAGGCTTGCTGATAAATCGAGACGCGCAATACTCAACAATTTGAATAGCCCAAGAGCAATTGTGGTTCACCCTATTGCTGGGTATGTGTATTCATGTTTTCTGAAGGGCTTGAAACTATGTTTTTTATGTCCTCTTTAAAAAAAAAATTTTATTTAACTTTATTTATTCATGTATTTATTTCAATTTGACCAGAGAGGGATAGAGTGAGAGAAAGAGAAAGCAAGCAAGCCACTAGGTCTGGGACTCGAACTGCAGTCGGTCATGTGGGAATCCAGCACCCTTAACCAGCAAGCCACCCACCGGCTCCTATTTTATGTACCCTTATTTTGTTTTAAAGAATTATTTATTTGGTTTTATTTATTTATTTATTTTTCCAATTTGCCATAGGGCACGCACACTCACCAGAGAGAAAAAAGGAGAGAGAGAGAGAGAGAGAGAGAGAGAGAGAGAGAGGAAGTGAGAATGCAAGCCACTAGATCTGTAACTCAAACCATGGTTGACCGTGTGGGAGTCCAGTGCCTTAACCACCACACCACCTGCTGGCCCTCATGTACTCTTATTTTTAAATTTGCCATAGGACATATGCACTTGCCAGAGAGAAACAAAGAGAGGGTGAGGGAAAAAGCACCTCCCAGTGGGACGTGGTCACCCTACAATTCCCTCTGCATTTCTCCATCCGGTTGGGATTTGGGGCATGCACCCACCTGCTCCAGGCAGCTTTCCAAGCCTCTGGGACTGGGATTCCAACTGCGTGGTTGACTCCCTTAACCACTAAGTCACAAGGCTGGCCCCAAAGTGTGTATCTTTTACATTTACTGAAAAGTGATGCCAAAGAGATTTGGCAAGTCCAAGGAAACATGAGATTGAACTGTATAACTTGAAATCACCATAAATTTTATGCCTTTAGTATAGCTTAAGTGACCACTTTATCGCCTTCAAAAAACTTTCTTCTAAGTTTCAGCTTCAGCAAACTGTAGTTTTATTCATAGCTGCAGAAGACCAAATGATATGATATAGATTCAGTAGGGAAGGAATGAATATGGAGAGAAATTATCATGGAAGACTCAAATTGTTTTCCTGCTTTAATGTATTGATAGAAAGTTTAGATCTTGCTTAATCATTCAGTTGTTTGCAGAGTAAAAAGTTTTCAGACCATGAAATTTAATGTTTTACCATTCTAGAATTGGTGATGCTGGATAAGAAAAAACAGAACAATTTGTAATATTTCTTTTTGGTTCTTATATATCTTATTTAAATATGTCAAATAGTTGGCATGTTTGTTCAGAGCAAGGCTGAGCTTTGCAGTTGTCTTTGAATGGAATAGGAAGCAACATGGCTGGTCATTCAGTAAATTCACTGAGTGATTCATTCACTCAGGGTGAATGAGAAATTGAAAAGGGAACTTCAGAAAGTTAGTGCGTGAATTGAATTTAAGTATGAGTTCATTTTGGGGCAAGAAAAATTTGTAATCCTTGCCTAGTTTCTTCATAATAAACATTGTCCATTAGCTTTTTGAAGACTCTTGTTTTAGAGAGAACAACTCTAAGGCTCAATGAGATAAAGCCACTTGCTGAAAGACCCTAAACTATTATGTGACAGTATTCAAATGCCAGACCTGCTCTACTGCAGAGTTTATGTGCTTAATAATGTCTGTTTGCTGTGTCTAGTGTATATTTATTATTATTATTATTTAGGTTTTTGCTCTAGGGGATGGGTGCTTGCTAGAGAGAGACAGAGAGTAACAGAGAGAAAGTGAGAACTTAGCCCTCAGGGAGGATGTCCATGTGCAATCTTTTCTCCTCCATTCTTCTCTCAGGGTTTCAGACACACACACACACACACACACACACACACACACACACGTGTCCAGCATGATTTTCAAGCTGCTGGGTCTGGGACTTGAACCACAGAGTCAGCTATGTGGGATTCAGCACTTTCACCACCATGCCACCTGTTGGCCTCTTCTAGTGTATATTTAAATATAGATATATAGATATATGTTTAAAGTTTTAGTTAATTGCTTTTTCTCCATGAGGGAGACAGAGAGACAGAGAGATAGAGATAGGCAGCCCCAGTAGGGTCCTCACACTATTGTACGCTCCCTGGTCTTAAGTGGTCTGGATCATGGGCATGTGCACCTGCTATGCTCAGGGAGGACAGCAAGCCCAGTACCTTTCCTACATGAGTCCAGTTGCATTACTGTCAGACCACTTCCTGTTCCTTATATTTTAATTTTTACATTGTAAATTAATATGAAAAACATTTTATAAAATTGATGATATTATTACGAAATGTTATATTGCCCCATGAAAAATTAAACAATTGATTTTCTTTTTAAAAATTAAAAAAAATTATTATTATATATATTTTTAGAGGGATTTTGCTGTAAGGTGTGTGTGCTCACTAGAGACACAGAGATACAGAAAGAGAGAAAGTGAGAAGCCACCCCCCAGCGGAGATGGCCATGATGCAATCCATTCTCCTCCATTCTGCTCTCAGGATTTGGGGCACACATGTACACATGCCCAGAATGAGTTTTGAGCCGCAGGGTCTGGGACCCGAACCACAGCTGACCATGTAGGAGTCTAGCACCTTAAGCACTATGCCACCTACTGGACCCAACAATTGATTTTTTTAAAAGAGATTTTTGCCATAGGGAGTGTGCACTTGCCAGAAAGAGAGAGAGAGAGATGAGAGACAGAAAGTGAGAAATCACCTTCCTGCCCAGGGGAAATGGCCACAACACAATCCTGTCTCCTCCATTCTCCTCTTAGAATTTTAGGCATGCATGCACATGCAAGTGTAAGTTTCAAGCTGCCAGATCTGGGACATGAACCATGGTTGACCATGTGTGAGTCTTGCAATTTAACCATTATGCTATCTACTGGTCCCAACAATTGATTTTCTAATGAATTGGTCTTAACAGCTTTTCAAAACCAAATGCCAAAGACTTCGGTTAAGTTCCTTTCTTAATGACTGCTTCATGCAAATGATATTTCAGGATAAAGGATTTTTCTTTCCTTAGACTTAGCTTTTTGCCACTACTTAGAATAGAAAGGATACCTTGGGTAAGATTGTTGAAGAATTATCTTAATGTGGATGTTTTCTTCATCCAAGATGAAATTGTCTTCTGTAAACTAATCAATTCCTTGTAAAGTAATGAGTAGAGTGATGTAAAGGATCCTGGATATTTAATCCAGAGTGAGAGAATACTGTCTTCTCATCTGTGATTTATAATTTTAACAATATTTAATATGCAATGTGAATGTGTCTTTAATTAATAAATTGGGTGACAGTAGTTTTTTGTCCTAAAGTCTAGGACAGAAGATCTCTGCTCTGGATGTCCATTTTTATGCCATTTGTATTTGCGATTTTGGTGACATATCGATAACTGAACTTTTGATCGAGAATTCGATCAGTTGTACGCTGTATCTGCTAAACCCAGTGGCCATTGACATATGTAGGAAATGAAATTAATTGCTACAAGTCCCTAGGGAATATCCATTTTTGCTAATTCTCTAAGTCATGTGGCTTGTCTCAATGTTTGATTTATTACTTTATTTTCTAGGTATATATTCTTCACTGACTGGTTCCGTCCTGCTAAAATTATGAGAGCATGGAGTGATGGGTCTCACCTATTGCCTATCGTGAACACTACTCTTGGATGGCCCAATGGATTGGCCATTGATTGGAGGTCAGTAGGAATCACCATGAATTACTGAGTTTCTACTTTCTGGGCAACACATCAGGCCTAAGTGGGTAATATGATAGAGTAAGGGCAATTACTGCTTGCCCTCAGAAATTTTTAAATCACTAATCAGCAATAGGAGAGCAATGTTGAATGATACAAGAACACAAAGAACGCAAACCTAGTTGATCAGCTGCTGCTGGGATGAATGAAGCTAATGTATTTGTGCATAAATCGCTAGAATGGTAGGACTTAGTGGAAGGTCAAGATGGAGAAAGTAAGTCTCAAACTGCATTAGAAGTTCGATAGGGATTCCATGAAATGCAGATCTAGTGTAATTTCTTACAGGGGGCATCTTGAGGATAGAAACTCTTTGAGGTTAATCAACAAACATGCATTTGCTTATATGTACTTTGGGAGACTCTTTAAAGTATAAGATTCAGTTCTCAAGAAACTGATAATCTATCTAGAAATATAGGAAATGAATTAGAGTAAATAAGTTTATAGATATGAAATGTCAATGTAGTTTATGGAAGAGCAAAAGGGAGAAAAAATGCATATAACTTTTTAAATGTAGATTCCTACCAGTAGTTTTCTTTCTTTCTTTTTTTAAGAATTATTTTATTTAACTTTATTTATTTATTTACTTTAATTTGACCAGAGAGGGACAGAGTGAAAGAGAGAGAGAGAGGGAAAGCGAGAAAGCAAGCCACCAGATCCAGGACTCAAACCGTGGTTAGCCATGTGGGAATCCAGCGCCCCTAGACGCCACATCACCTGCTGCCCCCAACTACCAGTAGTTTTCTTAACTTGTTGATTTCACAATGAGAAAAATTCAATTCCTAAATTAAAGGTAGCAAAAATTTAAGTTTCCTAAGTTAATTGAAAGCCTCTTTATGAAAATAGCCGCATGTCTTTGAATGGCAGAAAGCTGTTAAATTTGTAATGAATATATTTAAAAAAAATTTTTTTGGAGAGGTTTTTGCTATAGGGCACGTGCGCTTGCCAGAAAGACCAAGAGAGACAGAGAGACAGAGAGCAAGAAATCACCCCCCAGGGGGGATGGTGACATATCAATAACTGAACTTTTGATTGAGAATTAGATCACTTGTATGCTCTATCTGCTAAACCCGACGGATCCCTTCTCCATTCTCCTCTCGGGATCTTGGGCATGCACACACATGTGCCCGGCATGAGTTTAAGCCACTGGGTCTGAGATTCGAACTGTGGTCCATTACAGAGGAGTCCAGTGGCATAGTCATTATGCCATCTGCTGGTCTCATATTTAAATTTTAAAGACTTTGTTTTATAAACTTGTCAATTAAGCATACTGTCTCTGAATACCCTCAGTGAAGAGTGCTCTGCTAGGTTCTGAATAACAGATAACTATTTTCCTATTTTAGTGCTTTACGATTGTACTGGGTCGATGCCTTTTTTAATAAAATTGAGCACAGCACCTTCGATGGTGTAGACAGAAGAAAACTCGATCATATACAGCAGATGACACATCCCTTTGGACTCACTGTCTTTGGAGGTACGTTTTGAAGTAATAAAAGTATGTATTGTTTTGTATTTTGCAAGCTGTAACAATAATTTAACCTCATCTGCCAATTTTCACAATGCCAGAAAAGCTGGTCACCTTAAAACAGAAAAAACTTAAATGGTGCTATTATATAGAGAGGAATCATTTGGTTTGTTGATGGACTATTTCACTTTTAGAGTGTATTTTTTGTTTTGGAGACATGTAGGTAACATTGTCAAATTACATGGGTATAAAATTTTGTGGATTATTGATACATGTATTGTACAATTCAACATCTCAAGTACGTCGTTATATAGCAGCACACAAGGAAATAGTAAATTACTGTTTTCATCATTTTCAAGAATAAACCAGCATCAGTTGTGTGTAGTAACTATTGTGGACTTAGCTTTTAAAAGCCCCAATGCATGTCTCCATCCGAAGACCCGGTAAGGAGTGGATGTGGCCGCCACCGCGCCTGCCCCGCCTGGGAAGCCATCACAGCTCATCTGTGCCCTCGGCTGCATGAGGACAGCAAGGCTTTTTCTTCAGAGTCTATTTTTTCAGCAACAAAGACCCAAGTCTTCCTGCTGCTGCCAGGAAGAATCGGGAGAGTGCTGCATGCGAGATGAGCCCAAACACTGCCCGCCTCACTTCCCCAAAGCTCTGCCTTGCCGCCAGCACCACCACCATCCCGTGGGCACCGGCAAGGCCGGGGCCAGGCGGACGCTGTCCGAGAGAAGACAGAGACAGCCCTCGGCTGGCTTGTGCCCCCAGGTTCTGCCCTCTGCCTCCACCGCGAGGTGCTGACCTGCGTCAGGCAGCTACCACGGTGGCCGGGCACACCCTTGGCCTCCTGGGAACATGAGCCACTTGACCAGTCAGCTCGGCCAACATCGTTCCTTTCCCTTTTGGGACTGAGGCTGCAGCATTGGAACAAAACACAGCATTATATCACTTTTTCTTTGTTTTTGTTTCGTTTGTCCATTTAAACATCTATTTAGAACTGTGCTTTGTCAAAAATCTTCCCTTTTCTTTTTATCCCCCAGTTAACTGAGGTTTTTACTGATTTATAGAGCAGTTCAAACCCTAAGTGCTTGAGTGCTTAGAAATCCCCTCTGGTGCTTGGTTGAACAAGGGAATCACAAGAAAACGAAAATGCAAAAACTGAACTGTGAGGGTCGTTCTGTGCCTTCTAGCATCTTGTACAGCAAATCCTGACTCATGTCTTTTTACCCCCAAAATATCTGTCTTCAGTAGCGATTGAATCTGCCACTGTCAAAATAAGTTACTTGCATTTATTCCAAATAATCTTGGTTACTCTCAACTGTTTATGCAAATTGTTTAAGGTTTCTTCTTATGCCCAAGTTTGAAAAATGATTTCCCAGTAGACAAGAGACGGCTACCCACCCTAAAATTATGGTATTTATTTACATAAGAAAGATCTTATGGGAATTCTTTGCTTGAGTCTGTTCTAACACCCATGGCAGCTGCGAGCGCTAGCGGGAGGTGGAGATTGCTTGCGCAGGTACAAAGGACTTCAGCAGCGAGGAGCAAAGATCAGAGACTGCTAAACCCTCACATCTGGGTGAGGAAATCGTCTGCAAGGTTTTGCCCTTGGTTTACTTTTTTTTCCCCTCCATTTTTATTTATTATTTTAAAAATATTTTTGAAATTTACATTCATTTGCTGTACATCATTACAGCATACAAAATGAGATTTTCCATCCAGAGTACACTGTATATTGTCTCAATCAAGCACATCAGCGTACATGTTATTGTCAACAAGTAATTTTTCATTTCTTGTTTCCTGTATGTTTTGCTTTTTTCCCCCCCATCCTTGATTCCCTATCTCTTTACTGAGGAGGGGCCTGGTGGCTACCGGAACCCCCCTCATTCTAAAGTGCCGTGTGAAAGGGACATGATGTATATGCAGCGTTTGTTTGGAGATTTTTTCTTTTTCTTTTGTTTTTCTTTTGCAGTTATTCAATTTGTATGCATGGGATTTTTACATCTCTGTCATAGGTAGATCCATGGATGGGCATTACTACTGTGTCTTGTAAGGGGTCGATTTTGTTGTGCAACACTCAGAATGCTGTTTTTAGCTTTGCTTTTCCAGTTGTGTTTTTTCAGTCATTTCTTTAAGGGAAACAAAGTGATTTAATTGGAGCAAACAAAAAAGAAAAAGAAAAAAACCAAAAACCAAAAACCAAAACTATTGTGACATTTCATTATTCTCTGGTGTTTATAAGAATCACCAAAATCCTTCTGGAAAAACAAAGAAGCAATGATATATATACTGTGTTCATCAACTGTACACTCACTGTATGACTGAACCTTTGTGGTCTAAATGTTGGGTAAATGAATTATCTTTGTTTTATAGATGTGTTAGAATATGGCATATGAAGAATAACAAGACTTGATTATTTATTTCACCAACCTTTCAAAATAATTTCTAGGCACTCAGAGCAGGGAATTCTCAGAAACTGCACCCACGGCGATCACAGGCGTGCATTTAGCTTTCCTCCCCCCAGCTCTTTTGGGTGCAGGTGTACCATTGTGAATCGAGTTGCTTGTTTCGGGTTGAAAACAGGTCTCTGAGTGGTTGTGTAACTTGTGTCCTGTACAGAGTACTAGGCTAAGAGAGTGAGGTGAGACTTAAAATCTACCCTAGTTGTGTTGGCAAAGCATCATTAGTCCTGTTAGAGGGGAGATGTTTTATATAGGGGGGCTACCAAAGGCCCTATGCACACACTACTTGTGTCTCTGGTCGAAACTTCCTACTTTGAATAATTAGCATAGTGTTTTTAAAAACTAGATGCTGACTAGAAATCACAGCCTTTCTTATACACAGAGTGTGAAATGAATAGTTAGTAAATGTATTTGTATTCTCTCCTACTGTGTTTATTTGTGGAATAGTATATGGTATCTGGTATTTGAAAATAGTTTTAAAATGTGCTTGTAAGATTTTTTTTTAGCTCTTTTTTTGGGGGGGAGGGGGAGAGAGGTTTTTGCTATAGGGTGCATGTACTTGCCAGAAAGACAGAGACAGAGAAACAAAAAGTGAGAAATCACCCCCCCAGGAGGAATGGCCACACCACGATCCTGTCTCCTCCACTCTCCTCTCAGGATCTTGGGCATGTAAGCACATGTGCCCGATGTGAGTCTAAGCCACCAGGTCCAGGACTCAAACCGCGGTTGACTACATGGTAGTCCAGTGACATAGTCATTACACCAACTGCTGGTCCCACCCTTGTGAGATTTTTGATGATATGAGCCAATTATAAATACTCAGTCTTGCTTCCCCCCATGCATGTGCTCCCTTTTCCTTAGTGATGTCAGATACACCCTATTTGCTGTCACACAAAAAGATTTTAAGAATGTTACATTTTCTTTGCTTCTTGCTGGAATGTTTTGGGCGTGAATAAAAATGCAGCTTTAGTATCTTTTGAATTCATCAGTAAGAAAAAAATCTGAATGCATACCCATGAAAGCAACGTAACACTCCCCAAATTATTATAATTAGTTTTTTGTAACACTGCCTTTCATTGTGAATTCCTAATGGAAAATTCTTTTATTGGGCAATACCATAAAAATTACCTTTTAACCAAAAGACTAGCTCTACCCAGATTTCAGTCTATGTAGATCCCTTCCTGGGTTGGACTAAGATTGCCAGTCAGTAGAGATAAGATTTAGTCAGTTCAGTGACTGTTTAGTCATTGATTAGGTCACAGATAAGGAAAAACTGGTCTAATGATAACATTGTGAAATTTTAAGCATTTTCTGGTTAATTGGGATTTCTAGTTAATCTATTGTTAAAGAAAAAAACCCACCTTGATTTCTTTCTTTCAAAATCTGTTGAAATGTGTATGTATACACCTCTGCTTGAGTGGCTACAGTAAAAATGATTAAATTTTTGTTGTTCAGAATCTTAAATTGCCAATCTTCCACCATTCCAAGCATCGTGGAACGTTAACATTAGTTGTAGATGTTTATGTACTGCTGTTGATATTTTTATTGATTCCCAAATGTATACTGAGAATTCCTTTTTGAATTAGATCTGTACTTTTCAACTTTTCCTATAAAAGTTGAGCATAAAAATATTAAGTATTCTCATTAAGACATAGGATATGGAATGTTGGACTTGGAAGCAATTTTTCGGATGATTCACAATTTCCTTCACACAGTTCAGTATTTACCTACAAGCATTCAGTGGTCGGTTAGTGCTTTGATGAGATAGGAATTCAGTTTTTTGAGGCCTTATGAAATGCCCTCCAAAAGAATTCTGCAGAAGAATCCTGAGACTTTTTATAATCCTTTTTACCTATGGAAGTCTATGCGTAATTGCTATTAAATGCCATCATAAAACTATACACAGGCTTGCCTGGACCTGAACTCTGGGATTCTTAAAGTATAGGCTTCCAAAGAGCATTTCAAGAGAGTAAGAGTCACGGGAAATGGTTACAAAGACACATTACAGATACTGATGGGAGAAGATTTTCACATTTGCAAGAAGTGTAAGGCTGTTGCATTTTTCCCAAGTGATAAAGTAAGGTGTGAGCAAAAATACTAATCGCATGTGTTTCTTCTTAGAACATGTCTATTTTACGGACTGGCGACTGGGTGCTATTGTTCAAGTCAGGAAAAGAGATGGCGGTGATATGACAGTTATCCGAAGAGGCATCCGTAACGTAATGCATGTGAAATCATATGACAGCAGCATACAGACCGGTGAGTGAGAATGCCAAGCTCTGCTGTGGTTTTAAAGGGAGGAATACAGTCCTCCTCCCTCAGCCTCCCCAGTAGGTGGGGTTGCAGGCATTCAGCGCTGCACCTGGCTTTTTAGCGTAGGTCTGGAAATGAACCTGGGCGTCTCCAGCATCAGCCCGTGTGTGCTACTGCTACTAGTCCACCAAGTATTTTTATGTGGATGATTGATATGGTGGCTCCTTTTCTCTTGAAGTACTTATTTACTACTTGTTAATAATTTTATATTCCTGTCACCAACATAATTTAATAGTGTAAGACTTTAAATCTCTGTTCAACTCTGTGAACCCTAAAAATTGCACTCAGAAAAACACATTCTAGCACTTTTTAAAACATCTTTAAATGGAATGTTATATTTGGCAAGTTGATGTTCAAGTGGAAGCTACTTTTTAGTCTGAAAATTGTTCTGAGTCCCCAAAATGTTCTTTCCTCTTTGATTTTCTTCACAAATCAAACCTGTGGTCACCCTAGTAGGGATGTGTGGGAGCAGGCATAACTTACTAGCTCAGGGCTTTGCTTTTGCAGGTAGTAACTACTGCAATCGACCCGTCCATCCTAATGGCGATTGTAGTCACTTCTGCTTCCCAGTGCCAAATTTCCAGCGGGTCTGTGGGTGCCCCTATGGCATGAGGCTGTCTTCCAACCAGTTGACATGTGAGGGAGACCCAGCCCGTGAACCACCCACGGAACAGTGTGGCTCCTTTTCTTTCCCCTGCAACAACGGTAGATGTGTGCCCAGTCACTACCGATGCGATGGCTTCGATGACTGTCATGATAACAGCGACGAGCATCTCTGTGGGACATCTAGTAAGTAGCTATGCATGGGGGGATGGGCGAGAAGGGGGGATGAATGGAGCAGAGAGAGGTGGACTTTATAAACAAACAATAAAAGTTTGGGTTACTTACATGGAAAAATATATCTTTTAGTATTTCAGATTCTTAACATGTACTCTAATGGCTTTTAGGAAACTAAGCAGTAAATTTCATTCTTATCATAGATAATGTTACAAATAGTTTCTAGGATTGATTTAGACTATCTTAAAACATTTTATTTTTGACATTTACTATTTAGATCAATGCAGAATCTCTACATCTTGGCAAGTTCCTTAAAAAGTCAAATAAAAATAAACTGGACATAGTCTTTAGTATCTGAGAGAATAGTTTCACAGAATAGATTATTGTAATCATAGTCTTTGAATTTCTTATGTACTATGTTCATACCCACCTCCCTTTTGGAGTGAAGTGAATTAGGGCAGTTTTGCTATAGGGCATGTGTGCTTGCTTGAGAGAGAGAGAGAGAGAGAGAGAGAGAGAGAAATCACTCCTTAGGGAGGATTACCACACTGTAATCACTTCTCTTCCATTCACCTCTTGGAATTTTGGGTACACATGCACGTGCACCTAATGTGTTTTTCAAACTGCCGGGTCTGGGACTCAGACTGTGCAGTTGGCCATGTGGGACCCAACCACCTTACACTCCACATCATCTGCTTGGCCAGTATTTTATTATTTTTTTAATAGTAATCTAGTCTCTAAAGTGGAGGCCTAAGAAATATAATAGAGGGAGGCAGAATTATTCCATTATAATTTTTTTTTAAATATAGAGAATATTTGACATCCCAATCTGTATTAAGGTGCAGTTAATGGTATGATAACCTGTCTTCTTGGAGAGAAAGAAGAGTGATGGATTTGAAAAACAGAAGTCTTGACTTGTACACTTTTCAGAATCTCTAAAATTTTCATTTCCAGCATATTATCTTCTTGTTCTAAGTATTACCTGAATGTTTTATCCATTTGACTGTTTCATATGACAGTTTCAAGGTTTCTATAGACTGTGTTTGAAGTTGTTGTTTGAAGAAGTATAGCTTAAAGGTTAAACAAGGCACACTGTTAGAGCTTGAATCTTGGACATATTCCTAAGTCTCACGCTTACCTATAAAATGCAGATGATTATATGTACTTTATAATATTTTTGTGAGGATCAAAAGATAAAGAAAGATAGTTCTTATAAAAGTGCCTGATATATGTTAAAAAGTGAATAAGTATGATGATGGTGGTATCACTTGATGCATGTTTCTCCTTATTTCGGATAACACCCCCACTGAAATAAGAGAACGAGACCTCTACAATGCAAGAACTCATTTACAAGTTGCAAAAACAAATCTCTTTATGACCAGTTTGTTGCTGTTGTAGATACTTCCTGTTCATCTTCGTCCTTCACCTGTGCCCATGGAGGACAGTGTATCCCTGCAAGATGGCGCTGTGACAACCACTTCGATTGCATGGATGAGAGTGACGAACAGAACTGCCCTACCCGTGCACCTGCTTCTTGCGCTGAATCCTACTTTACCTGTGATAATAATGTGTGCATCTCAAGAGACTGGGTCTGTGACACGGACAATGATTGTGGGGATGGATCTGATGAAAAGAACTGCAGTAAGTTTTGAAATGGTTTCTCTTGGTTAGTTGCCATAGTCAACGGAACAGTCAATAGGCTTTGCACTTTTTCCTCTAAAGCTCAGTTCTCATGATGGCAACTTTTGCATCTTAGGAGACCTTTTCCATCTATCAATCTCTGTATCCCTAAACTGTAAGAACAAAGGCACATGAGAAGCTTGGGGCCGCCACAGATACAGAGTTCTATGGAAGCAAAACACTGATGGTCTCTGATGCCACACATCCAGATAGAAACAGGAAAAACAAAACCCCCTCAACTAACCATTCAGATACTTAAATAGTTTGTTTTCTTTTCTTCTTTAAATCATATATACTTAGCCAGACATTTGGCTATTAGTTTTTCTTTACGTTTGAGACAAGCAGAAAGATAACAGAATAAAGGAGCACAGAAAGTTTAAATTTCCTTTAGTCTCACCCAGTTGATTTTTATCTGGTCAGTTCTGATTTCTTTCTTTAGGGTGTTGTTTATTTTCATGTCTTTAATAATAGTTTAAGGCAGAGCAAAGTTTCTTGTACTTAGTTCCAGACTTGGTTGCTGAGGAGGGAAGTCTCTTTTTTTCTGGAATGGATGAGTTTTAAGATGCCTTTTGTTTTCCCAATTTATATGTAATATAACTTCATGTTGATATTGGGCCAGCCAGCACACTGAATTCCAAAATTCCAAAGGTTTTTTTTTTTTTTTTTTTTGAGAGAGATTTTTTAATATAAGGCATGTGCACTCACCAAAGAGACACAGAGAGATAGAGAGACAGAAAGCAAGAAATCACCTTCTGGAGGGATGGCCACTTCAGAATCCTTTCTATTCCATTCGCATCTTGGGATTCTGGGCATGCACACATATGCACTCAGCATCAGTTTTAAGCAGCCGGGTCTTGGACTCAAACCGTGGTTGACTACAGGGAAGTCCAGCAATGTAACTACTATGCCATCTGCTGGTCTCTCAAAGCTATATCTTAACAGCAAGGCAGGCCCCTGATTTATAGAATTACCCTATTTAGACTTTGTATTAAATCCAGTCATCATGATGCATCTGCACACTGTTGCTATAGGATCAGGTGGGGAAGAATTTTCAATCCATGTAACAACTGAGATGACTTACATAGTTATTTAGCATTTTCCAGTATGACTCTGATACACTTTGGTCAAGAAATAAACTTACTTGGTTTTGTTTTTGGATGACATTAGAATCAGGGACCTGCCGACCTAGTCAGTTTCAGTGCTCTGATCATCGATGCATTGACCCATTGTATGTGTGTGATGGGGACAAGGACTGTGCAGATGGATCTGACGAGGCTGGCTGTGGTAAGTAGTTTGCCTTATTTTTATTCCTGATATTTAGAAACATCTCGGCGTTTAGTCATTTTCTCTCTGAGTTAATTTTTGGTGACTTTTTTCTTTAATTTTTAGTGTATAATTGCACTGCTTCTCAATTTAAGTGTGCCAATGGGGAAGGCTGCATTAACAACATGTATCGTTGTGATGGTGTTTTTGACTGCAATGACAACTCTGACGAGGCAGGCTGTCGTAAGTACCATACACTTAGCATGTTTCTGACGAAGGGGTCGTTTCATTTTTACTGGGACAGTTTGAGTATTCCATATCTGAAATGCTTGGATTCGGAAGTGTTTTTGGATTTCAGACGTTTTTTTGATTTTGGAGTATTTATATAGACATAATGAGGTATCTTAGGGATGGGGCACTAAGTATAAATACAAAATTCATTCATGTTACATATAAGCCTTATGCATTTATCCTGGAGCTAATTTTATGTCATATTATAAATGATTTTTGTACATGAATCAAAATTTGTATATACTGAACCATCAGAGGTCAGGTGTGGAATTTTCCAATTGTAGCATCATGCTGGTAACTCAAAAGGTTTCAGATTTTGGATTTCAGATTTTCAGACTGGGGTATTCAAACTGTATTGATGTTACTGCAAATTTTCTCTCACCCACACAAACCAGGAGGAAGAAAGTAGTCTGAACTATATTCTCAAAGGAATGTAGTATTGAGCATACAGTAGAATTGACTAGGTGTTACCAAATTATGATTATAATTAGTAAATCAAGTGGTTATATAAATGGACACTTTACAGTGTCTCTTAGGTAGGTTAATTATTTCTTAGATATTTTTGTTTTCAATTTTTTGATGGATTTTTGCTGTAGGGCACGTGCACTTGTTGAAAAGACAGATGGAATCAGAGAGACAAAAAGCAAGAAATCACTCCCCTGGGGGGATGACCTTGGCACAATCCTTCTCCTCCATTCTCCTCTTGGGATCTTTGGCACACATGCAAACGCACCCCACTTGAATTTAAGCTGCTGGGTCCAGAACTAGAACTGTGGTTAACTACATGTGAGTCCAGTGATATAACCATAATGCCATCTGCTGGTCCCCTTGTTTTCAGGGTTTTTTTTTTTGGAGAGGTTTTTTGCTATAGGGCGTGTGCTCTCACCAGAAAGACAGACAGAGACAGGGAGACAGAAATGGAGAACTCACCCCCCAGGGGGGATGGCCACGCCACAATCCCTTCTCCATTGTCCTCTCAGGATCTTGGGCACGCACGCAGATGTGCCCAGTGTGAGTTTAAGCCATTGGGTCCAGGACTCGAACTGTGGTTGACTACATGGGATTCTAGCAACATAGCCATTACGCCAAGTGCTGGTCTCCCTTGTTTTCAATTTCAAGTCAAATTAATGGGTTTCAACTTTTTTTTTTTTTTTGAGACTTTCACTGTAGGGCGCGTGCGCTTGCCAGACAGAGAGAGACATAGAGACAGAAAGCGAGAAATCACCCCCCAGGAGGGATGGTCACGCCGCAATCCCCTCTCCTCCATTCTCCTCTCGGGATCTTGGGCACGCACGCACACGCGCCCGGCGTGAGTTTTTTTAAGCCACCGGGTCCGGGACACGAACTGCGGTCGACTACGTGGGAATCCAGTGACATAGCCATATGCTAACTGCTGGTTCCCAATGGGTTTCAACTTTTGAGGCTTTATTATATGTAAAGATATTTATATGTAAAGAAATGATTATGTCTTTTTAATCTTTCTTTCTGCTAATATGGTGTTTTATGTTTATGGTTTTGCGTATGTTGAACCACCTTTGCATATGTGGAATAAAACCTATCTGGTTGTGATGAATAATCTTTTTTATAAGTTGTTGTATACAATTCACAAGTATCTTGTTGAGAACTTTTGCATATATATTCATCAGAGATATTGGTCTGTAGTTTTCCTTTTTTGTCATGTCTTTGTTTTGGGAATGAGGATGATGGAGGCTTCATAAATGAATTTGAGAGGATTCTTTCCTTTTGGATCTTTAGAAATAATGTGAGTAGAATGGGGTTAACTCTTCTTTAAAAGTTTTATAGAATTTAGAAATGAAGCCATCAGGACCCGGGTTTTTCTTTCTTGGGAGATTATTTCTTACTCATTTAATCTCATGGCTTGTTATGGGTCTATTCAGGCCTTTTGTGTCCTCCTGATTCAATCTTGGTAGATTATATGCATCCAGAAATTTGTCCATCTCCTTCATGTTCTCTTGTTTGTTGGCATGTAGTTAGTCATAGAATTCTTTAATGATGTTTTGTATTTCTCTTGTGTCTGTTGTAATATTGCCTGGTTCATTACATATTTGATTTATCTGGCTTCTTTATCTCTTTTTCTTAAAATCAGTCTAGCTAATGAATGATGCGTCAGTCTTGTTAATCTTTTCAAAGAACCAGCTCTTGCTTCCATTTATTTTTTTTATAATTACTTTCTTTTCTATTTCATTTATTTCTGCTCAAGTATTTATTATTTCTTTTGACCTGGCTTTTTTTTTTCTTTTTGGTTGTTGCTTTTCCAATTCCCTGAGGCATGATGTTAGGTTGTCTATTTGCCACCTTTCCATCTCTTTCTTATGTGCACTAATTGCTATGAATTTCCCTTAATGACTGTTTTTGAGGTGTCCCATAGATTCTGAAGCTTGTGTACTCATTATCATTTGTTTCCATAAATCTTTTGATTTCAGACTTAATATCTTCGATAGTTGAGAAGTCATTCAGGAATAGATTATTAAGTTTTTCATGTATTTGTGTATTTTTTGAGGATATTTTTCCTGAAATTAATGTCCAGTTTAATTCCATCATGGTCAGAAAAGATACTGGATATAGTTTCTATGACTTTGAATCCATAAAGGTTTGATTTGTGCCCTATCATATGGTCAATCTTTGAAAAAGTTCCATGACAGGGTGATAAAAATGTATGTTTCATGGTCTTAGGGTGTAAAGTTCTATAGATATCTGTCAAGTCCATTTGATTTATAGTATTGTTTAGGTCCTGTATCTGCTTATTTATTTATTTATTTATTTTTGCCTAGAAGATCTGTCTAAAGGAGATAATGCGGTGTTTAGATCCCCAACAATTATGGTGTTGCAACCTCTCTTCTCCTTTTAGCTCTAGCAGTCTTTCCTTCACGTATTTAGGTGCTCCTCAGTTGGGTGCATAGATATTTATAAATGTTATATCTTCTTGATGAATTAGCCCTTTGACTACTATATAATGCTCTTTGTCATGTCTTACAGTTTTTGTCTTAAAGCCTATTTTGTCTAAAATCAGTATGATGACTCCAGCCCTTTTCTGATTTCTGTTTGCATGGAATACTTTTTTCCAGTCCTTCATTTTAAGTCTATGTATGTCTTTATCTATAATGTGTGTTCCTTGTAGGCAACAGATAGAGGGTTTCCATTTTTTAACCCATTCAGACAGTCTGTGTCTCTTGATTGGCGAATTTAATACATTAACATTCAATATTATTATTGATATTTCTGGACCTGTTCCTATCATTAAGTGAGTCATTTTCTTGGTTGTTTTATGTTCTATTATATCTGTCTGTCTGACTTTAGTTTTCTTGGTACAGCACTTTCTTCAGAATTTCTTGAAGAGCTGGTCTGGAGCTGATAAATTCTTTCAGGTTTTGTTTATCTGAGAATGTTTTTATCTTTTTTTCCCATATGAAGGCATAGTAAACTTGGTTGAAATTGTTTTTCCTTTAACACTTTGAGTATATTTTCCCATTCTTTCCTTGTCTACATTGTTTCTGATGAGAGGTCCGATGTTAACCTGATGAGATAACCTTTGTAAGTAATTTGACATTTCTCTCTTGCTAATTTTAGTATTTCTTCTTTGTCTGTGGTTTTGGCCAATCTGGCTATAAGGTGTCTGTGAGGAGATCTTCTTGGGCTGATTCCATTTGGGTTCCTTTGTATTTCTTGGGTTTGGACCTTTGCATGCCTCCCTAGGTTTGGAAAGTTTTGTTCCAGTATTTCATGCAATAGATTATCTATGTCCTTATTATCTTCTTTACCCTCTGGGATACCAGTTATCTGGATGTTTCGACGTTTAATGGTATCTAATATTTCTCTTATATTGTCCTCATTTTTCTTGGTTATTTTCTCTTTTTTTTTGATGATTTTTTTCTAGATCAGAGGTTTTGTCTTCTACATTTGAAATTTGATTTTCTGCATGATCTAATCTGTTTTTAATACTTTCCAGAGAGTTTTAAATTTCCTATATCAGTTTCATCAATTCTTTGATTCTTTTTTATGGTATCTAGTTCTTCTTTCAAATTGTGAAAGGTCTTTCTCATCTCCTGGAGCTCGTTGTCTCTTTTTTCTTGCATTTCATTTATTTTGGTCACTATAAATATTCTGAATTGTTTATCTGACATTTCCAAAAGTTCCACTGTGTTGTCTGTAGATGATGAGAAATTAAAGTTTTTCCTTGAGGAAGAGACATTTTTCTCTGTTGTTCATATTTCTTGTGCTTCTGCGATGGTTTCTAGTCATCTGTTGGTTTCTTCCTGAGTTCGTCCAGTTAATTCTGAGCATTCAGAGGTAGGCAGGAGTAGTTAATTGGTGATCTTTCTGTTGCTCTACCTCAGTGATGCTCACCAGCAACCTGGACTGTTGTCACTAGACTTGGCTGATTCAATGTCCTCCCAGTCTTTAGAGAACAGGTGTGCCTGGGATTGAGCTGCTAAAATTTAGTTGAGGAATACAGAAGGAATCTGAAAATACTGTGGTTTCAGAACTCAGAGGCAATGAGCCACAGTCTCTCTGTACCTCAGTCTCCCTGGTGCTTTTGAGAGTTCAAAGGCAAGTGGGGGAGGGATGAGCCACAGGGATCTGCAGTACAAACCTTAGGCCAAGGAAGCTTGCAGTATGGCAAGGCCATCATTGGAACGGGTATCACAGAGGCATGCGTTGGTGGGGGGAAAGGCCTTCTCAAGTCCCACATAATGCACCTGAGAGTTTAAAGGTAAGTGGGGGAGTGGATGAGCCATGGGACACCCAGAAAATTTTAATCATCCATTTTGATGGTCTGAGGTTAAACTGCCAGTTGCCCTGATTTGCTTCTGCTTTGTGAGGTCTCCTGGGAGAGGGAGTTTGTGTTTACCTCTGTGAAATCGGAAAGCAATTTTTGTCTGTCTCTTTAGGATTACTTGATGGACTGTGAAAAGTTTGCAAAGAATTAGGAATTTACTGTCACCTTTAATTTATTTAATGTGTGCTGGATTTATTCGATATAGTTCATTTGAGGGAACTTAAGAAATTATTTAACTTTGTTAATAATTCTTCTTCTTCAATTTGACCAGAGAGAGACAGATTGAGAGAGAGAGGGAAATTGATAGTGAGAACGCAAGCCAATGGGTCTGGGACTAGAACCGTGGTTGGCCATGTGGGAATCCAGTGTCTGAACCATTATGCCACTTGCTGGCCCATTTGAGGGAAAATTTTAATATTCAAACATATTAAGCTCATGAAGTTCAAAGCAATTATAGCTGTTTTAGATCTGTTGAAATGCTCCAGTGATTTTTTTTTTCTTTCTTTTTTACTTTAGTTTTGCTGTAGGGCATGTGTACTCACCAGAGACAGAAAGAAAGAGAGAGAGAGAGAGAGAGAGAATGAGAAATCACCCCCTAGAGAGTATGGCCACATGCAATCTCTTCTCCATTCTCTTCTTGGGATTATTGGATTATGGGCATGCACGCACATGTGTCTGGCATGTTTTTCAAGCTGTCAGTTTAAGACTCAAACCATGCAGTCAGCCATGTAGGATCCAGCTCCCTTAAATGCCACAATACATGGTTGGCTTTGGTGATTCTTTAATTGAGAGATAAGACAGATTTTATGATTGAATCTGTAATTAAATAAACATTACAAAAGCAGGAAGCAGAATGCACTTTAGGTACTTTATCTTTTATTTGTGGGTTGTACATCCTGTACTATACTAATCAGTGTGGGAGAATAAGGTTCTATATTATTTTGGCCTTTAATATTAATTTTGTCATAGTCAAGCTGGATTTCCTCATACTTTTCTTCTAGCAACCAGGCCTCCCGGTATGTGCCACTTGGATGAATTTCAGTGCCAAGGAGATGGTACCTGCATCCCGGATACCTGGGAGTGTGATGGGCATCCAGACTGCATCCAGGGATCGGATGAGCACCATGGCTGTGTCCCCAAGACCTGCCCATCTTCTCATTTCTCCTGTGACAACGGACACTGCATCTACAAAGAGTGGCTCTGTGATGGGGACAATGACTGCGGTGACATGAGCGATGAGAAGGACTGCCCTACTCAGCCCTTTTACTGTCCCAGTTGGCAGTGGCAGTGCCCTGGCCTTAGCATCTGTGTGAATCTGAGTTCAGTGTGTGATGGCGTCTCTGACTGCCCCAATGGGACCGATGAGTCCCCACTTTGCAGTAAGTTTCCTGACCACAGTTTATTAGCCATAGATTTATTCTGAGACATAGCCTGGTATATATCACTATTCTCATAGTGACTGTGCAGTTTGTAGAAAGGGTTTCAGTTCCCCTGTGAGTTCAAATCTGTGTAGGGGGACCCCTAATTGATTTCTAATAAATCATCACTGGATAAGAGTTCTCATTAAATCCTTTGCACTTGGTTATGTGTTTTTACTTCTTTTCATGTAATTGTTTAGAAAAATGAAGTTAGATGAGGCCATTAGATTGTCAAGTTAAATTTGATTCTGTTGGTAATGTGCTCATGAATTTTTCTGACTATAATATTTTCTAATTTCAATCAGAACTTACCACAAAACAAGTGAAGTCCTGAAATTTGTGTTTGTTGTGATTAAAATGTGATTAAGATTGGCATGTTATCCTAATTACTGTCCTCTCTTTCTTCTTTAATCAATGCTCACTCTCAGATGAATCCCAGCCAGGTATGATTGTGAAGTATTACAGATTCTTTTGTATGCATTATGTTCATGCTGAAAATATCCTAGTTATTTTGCCTCTCTGGTACCTATTCTGTATTATGACTCTTAGCAATAGGTTAGTGTACATATGGCAATAGAGAGTATTTTTCCCCCCCAGGTATGTAAACTATCTTTGAGTGGCTTCAGGCATTACCATTTTTGACCCGAGTAAGGAACGATGGTTTGTTAGTGGATCTGTGTCCTTCACTGTTCCAATTACCTTTCTCCTTCCATTTATTCACTTTAATAAATCTTACTGTCTTTTCTCTTAAAAGTTTCAGTCTTCCATTTCTGTATAGGTAGAAAAAAATTTCAGAGGAAGTAAGAAGTAATTTAGGTTTCTTCGTATGCTTTATCAGTGACAGTTTTGTTTCTTGATATCAGTATTTCTCCAAGGTTATTTCATTGCAATGGAAGGAGTTATATAAGATGGTTGTACTGAATAAGGTGGTCCAACTCTAATGGATGTATCCTTAACAGAGCACACGCTGCACAACCTATGGAATTCACCCAAGCAAATGCTGCTCTTAGCTCTTACATGAGCATCACACTGAAGGCGCAAACATTATATCAGAGTGAACCAAGGAAGCAAGGATTCCTGACATTTTTCTTTTGTGATTCTCGTTTTATATTCTAGACCAGGACAGCTGCTCAGATGCTAATGGTGGCTGTACACACGAATGTATTCAAGGGCCCTTTGGGGCTCAGTGCCTATGTCCCGAGGGATACCGACTTGCCAATGATTCTAAAACTTGCGAAGACATAGATGAATGTGCTGTTCTAAGCTTTTGTAGCCAGCACTGTTACAATACCAGAGGTTCTTTCCGGTGCTGGTGTGATAAAGACTACAGGTTAGAAGGTGACGGAAGGACTTGCAAAGTTACAGGTAATTACTGAACTTAAAGGTGAATTATATACAAGTAGAGATTAATCTTTTTTGTTATTTACAGTAATACAAAATGCCCTTAGATTATTTAGAAATGATTTCTATATTCTATTTTACTATATGAAAGCGATGATTATACTATTTATTAGGAGATTGCTTTGACTACTTTGAAAGTGACCCAAAAAAGGAAGCTAAAACAAAATAGAAAGTTTCTTTAGAAGTAGGAGTTGAGATGATAGGCAGTCCAGGGTAGAGCTGATCTGTTATGCTCTTCAAGTGTGCTTTCTTCAGGAACCAATGTGATTGTACCAGGCTTTGCCTTCTTTTTGAAAGTAAAGAAGGGAATGAGAAAGTGAGTGACAAGCAGTTTCCTTTTAAGGATGTGACCTGGAGTTTGATACACCATTTCCACTAATGTTTGGTTGGTCAAAATGTGGTCATGTGGTCACTGCAAGCCACTGTGGAGGCAGAGACATGTCTCTGGCTGATCCGCCGTGTGCCAAACTACACTTGCTGTGCTTTATGACTAAAATGGCCTAATGGAGTGTGGCCACTCTGCCACTGCTGAGTGTCTCTGGGAAAACAGAAATCGTTGACACAATTCCTGCTATCAAGAAGCCTATGAACTAGTTGGGACCAGCAGTTAGCGTAATGGCTATGTCGCTGGACTCCCATGTAGTCGACCGCAGTTCGAGTCCTGGACCCGGTGGCTTAAACTCATGCCAGGCGCGTGTGCATGTGTGCCCAAGATCCCGAGAGGAGAATGGAGGAGAAGGGATTGCAGCATGGCCATCCCCCCCGGGGGATGATTTCTCGCTTTCTGTCTCTCTGTCTCTGTCTTTCTGGCGAGTGGATGTGCCCTGTAGCAAGAACCTCTCAAAAAGGCCAGCAGGTAGAGTTGTAGTTAAGGTGCTGAACTCCCCCACATGGTCGACAGATTCGACCCAGTTCGAATCTGGGATCCAGAGGCTTGAAAATCACAGCAAGTTTGTGCACATGCATGCCCAAAATCCTGAGAGAAGAGTGGAGGAGAAGTGGATGATTTCCCACTTTCTCTCTCCTCGCTGGAGGGTATACCCGCTCTACAGCAAAAAAAAAAAAAAAAAAAAAAAAAAAAAGAAGCACCCTATGAACTAGTAAGAAAAATATGCAAAGTAGGAAAAATACATAAATACAGTGAAAGGAAGAATGTAACTATAGTTCATTCTAGGCTAGTGTTTAGACATACATTGAAGTGTAATTCAAGAAAGAAAGATATTTCAGAAAGAGTGGGTTTCAAATGCTCATGAAAATCAGTTATATGTTAAGGTTAAAAATAAATGATTGCAAGTATTCTTACAGAGCCTTCCTCCTATTAGTATAGTTATGAGATTTATCTTTATTTTGTTACTGAAAGCATTGCATTTAGTGTTTAAGAGATACTTTAATTCTGTTTCCTCCCAGAATAATTTACATGTTTCCCCCTCTTCTCTCTCACAGCATCTGAAAGTCTGCTGTTACTTGTGGCAAATCGGAACCAGATTGTTGCAGACAATATCACTGCCCAGGTCCACAATATCTATCCCTTGGTCCAGAATGGTTCTCACATTGTAGCTGTTGATTTTGATTCCATCAGTGGTCGTATTTTCTGGTCTGATTCAGGTCAGGGTAAAACCTGGAGCGCTTTTCAAAATGGAACAGACAGAAGATTGGTAAGTAGGTTTCTGCTGACCTTTGGCCTGACTGATTCTCTTGCCTTGGGTCTATCTGCTGTTTTTTCACAAGTGAGTGATGGCCCTACCTCAACCTGAGTAGCTCTCATAGGCTCTTCTGGGTCACATCACACCCGAGAGTTCTGGATGTGTAGAACTCCTACTCTTTTGAGTGTTTTAGAAGAGAGTGTGGGGACCAGCAGATGGTGTAATGGTTATGTTGCTGGACTTCGATGTAGTCAACTGCAGTTAGAGTCTCAGACCTGGCATCTTAAAACTGATGCTGGGTGCATGTGCTTGTGGACCCAAAATCCTGAGAGGAGAATGGAGGAGAAGGGATTGGGGTGTGGCCATCCCCCCTTGGAGGTGGTTTCTTGCTTTCTATCTCTCTGTCTCTCTCTTTTTCTCCATCGCGAGCACATGTGCTCTATAGCAAAAATCTCTCGACAAAAAAAGAAGAAAAAGAAGAGGTGAATGTGGTTTCTGATGGCAGAGCCATGATTCTGAATTCTAGGTAATGTGACACAGAGACTTTACATTGTCCTGAGATCTCTTTTGCAGTCTCTTCTATTGGATGAGAGCAAAGGAAAATACAGGAGAGTCAAAAGGTTGCTTTTCTTACCTTGAATTTAATAGTTTAATTTATTTATTTGTTTGTTTATTTTTGAGAGAGATTTTTGCTGCAGGGCATGTGCGCTTGCTGGAGAGACAGAGAGATAGAGTTCAGTGGCTGCAATCTCCCCTTCTCCATTCTCCTCCAGGGATCTTGGGCGGACATGCTCACATGTGCCTGGTGGTTCTGAAACCACAGGCTCCAGACTTGAACTGTGGTCAGCCATGTGGGAGTCCAGCATGGTCAGCCATGTGGGAGTCCAACAGAGCTGCCATGCTATCTGCTGGTCCCAGTAGTTACATTTCTTTAATTCACCGACTGGAATTTTGGTTTCTTGACTCCTGATAGTTGTGCTTCCTCTGCCCCTTAGAACTTTATTTTGTAATCGTTGGCACTTAATCAATAAAAATATTACTCTTGGCATGAAACATTATAAAGTTTCATAAGGCTGCCAACTTAGCAAATGATGTAGAGCTTTTTTTAAAATTTACAATATAGAGCTTTTTATAAAAGTTTTTTGCTGTAAGGCATTTGTGCTCTCCAGAGACAGAGAGAATGAGGAAGAGAGAGAGCGAGCAAGAGAAAGCACAAACCAGGGGCATGGCCATGTTGCAATTCCTTCTTCTCCATTGTCCTCTTGGGATTTTGGGCAGACATGCACAGGCACCCAGCATGGCTTTCAGTCAAGCCATGGGGTCTGAGACTTAAACTGTGCTGTAGGTCATGTGGGATCTAGCCACCATAACAACCACACCACTAGCTAATTCTTGATAAAGCTTTTAAATTTTTGAATTTTTGAAACCAGAATGACTACACACTAATAAAATAGAGTTATTATTTTTGAATATTCACCACTAAAAATCTTGTGTATTTTCCTCAGAAAATCCTACTATTGATTTAGTGATTAACTACATGGGAAGATAGAATTTTTCTTTTTTTTCCTTCCTTCCTTCTTTCCTTCCTTCCTCTTTCTTTCTTTCTTTCTCTCTCTCTTTCTCTCCCTCCCTCCCTCCCTCTCTTTCTTTCTTTCTTTCTCTCTCTCTTTCTCTCCCTCCCTCCCTCCCTCTCTTTCTTTCTTTCTTTCTCTCTCTCTTTCTCTCCCTCCCTCCCTCCCTCTCTTTCTTTCTTTCTTTCTCTCTCTCTTTCTCTCCCTCCCTCCCTCCCTCTCTTTCTTTCTTTCTTTCTCTCTCTCTTTCTCTCCCTCCCTCCCTCCCTCTCTTTCTTTCTTTCTTTCTCTCTCTCTTTCTCTCCCTCCCTCCCTCCCTCTCTTTCTTTCTTTCTTTCTCTCTCTCTTTCTCTCCCTCCCTCCCTCCCTCTCTTTCTTTCTTTCTTTCTCTCTCTCTTTCTCTCCCTCCCTCCCTCCCTCTCTTTCTTTCTTTCTTTCTCTCTCTCTTTCTCTCCCTCCCTCCCTCCCTCTCTTTCTTTCTTTCTTTCTCTCTCTCTTTCTCTCCCTCCCTCCCTCCCTCTCTTTCTTTCTTTCTTTCTCTCTCTCTTTCTCTCCCTCCCTCCCTCCCTCTCTTTCTTTCTTTCTTTCTCTCTCTCTTTCTCTCCCTCCCTCCCTCCCTCTCTTTCTTTCTTTCTTTCTCTCTCTCTTTCTCTCCCTCCCTCCCTCCCTCCCTTTCTTTCTTTCTTTCTTTTTTTCTTTCTTTCTTTCTCCCTTTCTTTCTCTTTCTCTCTTCCTTCCTCCCTTTCTTCCTCTCTCTCTTTCTTTCTTCTCTCTGTCTCTCTCTCTTTCTTTCTCTTCTATAGATTGTGTTTGCTTGCCAGAGAGAGAGGGAGAAAGTGAGAAATCACTTCTTCTAAGGGGGATGGCCATGCCACAGTACCTTCTCCTTTATTCTCCTCTTGGGATTTTGGGCATACATGTACATGGATTGGGTGTGATTTTTAAGCCTTTGGGTTTGAAACTCAAACCACTTGGTTGACCATGTGGGACCTAGCATCTTAACCTCCATACTCCCTGGTGGCGTGGGAAGACAGAATTTTCTAATTCCTACAAGCAAACACAGAATAAGTTAGATGTCTTATTTAGGTTTCATATAATTTCCATGTTTGCATTTAATCATTCTCTTTAGAATTCACTCTTGATGCACTTTTGTCTTTAGGTATTTGACAGTAGTATCACCATGACTGAAACTATCGCAATAGATTGGATAGGACGTAATCTTTACTGGACAGACTATGCTACGGAAACAATTGAAGTCTCCACAATTGATGGGAGCCACAGGACCGTGCTAATTAGTAAAAACCTAACAAATCCCAGGGGACTAGCATTAGATCCAAGAATGAAGTAAGCCTTTTTGCCTTTTTAAAAAAATGTTGCTTTGCATGGTTATAATGAGAGCAAAACCACAAAAACTTGATGTAACTGGTATGCTTACTGGAAAATTTTTAATGATCTCTTCTGTAAAAATGGTCAGCATCTGACTGGTTGTTACTGTCTTTCCTGTATCTGAATAGTCTTTTCTGTAAAGTACAGGAGAACAATTAGCTGTTCACTTTAAGATCCCATTGGTTTATTATTAGGTTGTTGGGAAAGTTGTGACATACTTTTCTATGTAAAAATGCATCATTACTTTCCCGATGACCCAATTGTTTCGTAGTATAATTATCAAAATGATTGTTGTATGGGTTTCTAATTAGTGCACATAGTCACGTTCTGCAGTTGGGCAGTTTGTTGTAACATTGATACGGCATGATTATATAATAAAAATGTCAGATTTTTCTGCATCAGTTTCATGTCATTTACGAGAACTTCCTTTTAAGTTGTATAAGAAAGAAATTTTTTTGCCTGCTGGGGTAACGGGAGAAAAGAGAAATTCTCCAATGTGTTTAAATACCTTTGAGATTTTCCTTCCTTGAATTTACTTAGATTCTATAACTTAGGTTCTTTTTTGTAGGATGATGAATTAGGAGAGTTATTTTCAATGTGACGCACTTTCCTAGATATTTTAAAGTATTATACACCAGTGAAACTATTGACAAAACTCGAAGAAAGAATAAATTAATTCTCTTATTTATACCACGACAAGGTAGACAAACCAGGACAGATGGATTTTTCTAGGTCAACTTTTTGTGGATTATACACAAACATTAATTGGCATTAGACATTTCTTTTTTAAAAATTTTATTTATTTATATTAATTTCACATTTTGTAGGAAAGTCCCTGTCAGGATGTATACGATATGTATGTGTATGTGTGTGTGTGTGTGTGTGTGTGTGTGTGTGTGTGTGTATGTATTTAACAGAGAACTTTACATTTTTTTATCTGTCAAATGTATCTGATACCCACCCTCTACTACCTATTCTCTACCATCTTCTTTCCCCCCTTATGATCTCTAGCATTCACAACTATCTTCTTCACCATCCCGTCACCGGATCTCTCAACCTCTGCCATAGAGTGCAGACACTTGGTACAAACTGAGTGGGGATATACAATATGTATATACAATATGATATACTATATGTATCTTTTAATGTCTGTCTCATGTCACTCAACATTAAGTCTTTTATATTCATCCACTTTTTTAGAAAATAATTATTTTATTTAACTTTATTTATTTATTTTAATTTGATCAGAGAGAAAGTGAGAAAGCAAGCCACCAGGTCTGGGACTTGAACTGCAATTGGCCACATGGGAGTCCATTGCCCTTGGGAGAGCATGCCAACTGCTGGCTCCTATATTCATCCACTTTGAGTCAAATGATAGGATCTCTTTTTTTTTTTTTCCTATGGCTGAGTAATATTTCATAGTATACATGCCAATATCATCATGTTCTGCATGTTTTATGAATGTTATAAAAGTGGCTTGTGATGGCATTATGATTACAGTTTAACTTTGTGACACTCAGAAGGCATAAGCTCTCTGCATATATTCTGAACTGGAGAAGATTTATTTTAAGCTGCATAAACTGGATGTTGCATTATTTAAAATGATACAGAGTATTTTTCAGATTGAAATATGTACCCTTAGGAATGGCAGGTGGCATGGTCGTTGAGGTGCTGAACTCCCACATGGCTGACCATGGTTCAAGTCCTGGGCCCAGTGGCTTGAAAATCGCAACAGATAAATAGATAAATAAATAATAATTGTTAAAAAAAAGTCCCCTCCAATTGGTAACTAATTTTATTTCACAGTGAGCATGTACTATTCTGGACTGACTGGGGCCGTCACCCTCGTATTGAGCGAGCCAGCATGGATGGCAGCTTGCGCACTGTCATTGTCCAAGAGAAGATCTACTGGCCCACTGGCTTAACTATCGACTACCCCAACAGACTAATTTACTTTATGGATTCCTACCTTGATTTCATAGACTTTTGTGATTATGATGGACAGCATCGGCGGCAGGTGATAGCCAGTGACTTGGTAAGTTGGTAATGAGAAGAACCAAATTAAAACCACAGTAGTGGCTGGGTGGGAAGTATCAAGAAAACTAAGAAATTGTTTTGTGTATTATAGACATTGTCAGGTCAGTCTAGGAAATAATCAACAATATTGAAGGGCCATCCATCTTCTATTACTAACAGGAAAATAAACATGTGTATTCTGGGTCATGGTTCTATTGTGCTGTATCTAAGAAGTATGAATAGCTCATATGATTTAGTTGATCTATAGATGCTCATCTGTGGCTTCTATACCTTTAAAAGTTGAGGGTAGCAGGTGACATGGTGGTTGGGGTGCTGGACTCCCACACGGCTGGCAGTGGTTCGAGTCTCAGACCTGGCATCTTGCCTTCTCACTTTCCCTTTCTCTCACACTCTCTCTGTCTCTTTGGTTAAGTTGAAAATAAATAAATAAATAAATAATAATAACAAATAAAATTAGAATAAGCAAATAATTTTTAAAAATCTTTAAAAGTGGTATTAAGCAAAAATGAATAATTAGCCAAATTTACATTTCTCAATGAAATCATAACCTGTTATGTAGTTAGTATTTTTTATTCAATAAATTCTGTAGAGTTTGTTTTTGCACGTTAAATGGGCAAATATAGAAGATACATATTTTGCCCAAGAGCTGTTAGAGACTTGATTTAAGATTGCCATCATTTTTTTAGTTTCTTGAGGACACTGGGAGGGCCTCTTTCCTGTTGATAAATATGCTCCTAAGCCAGAAGCTTGATGTTAATCAATGAGAGGTGGAAGAATGTGATGGAAATAACACCAGACAGGAGTGGGAAAAAATGGAGTGGAAGCTGGGACTGGACCATTTGGAGATGAGGAACCTCTAAATAGGATTTTAAAGTCCTTGTCTCTCACTAATAGGGGCTCCAGATACATTGCCTTATTCTCTGTAACTAAGCTTCATTTTCATTTGTAAAATGAATGCTTGGTACAATTATCAGAGTAAACATGAAGAATAAGTAACGTGTTGTGTCTGCAAGTATTTTGAGTGGTATAGTGGGATATAGAACAAATGGTATGGTTCCCCCCCCCCCATCTCTTGCACCTATCTCTTCCTTGTGTCTTTATTAAATAATCAATGCTAAAAGAAATTAAAAGAAATTTTCTTGAGCAGATACCTTCTTACACTTAGTTTGCCTTGGCTTTTGAAACTTCTTTTCTTAGAGAGATTTTTGCTATAGGGCACGTGCACTAGCCAGAGAGACAGAGAAACAGAGACACAGAAAGGGAGAAATCACCCCGAGAGGGGATGGCCACACTGCAATATCTGTTCCTCCCTTCTCCTTTTGGGTTTTTGGGCACTCACGCCCACGTGCCCAGTGTGAGTTTTAAGCCACCAGGTATGGGACTCAAACTGTGGTTGACTACATGGGAGTCCAGCAACGTAGCCATTACGCCACCTGCTGGTCCCAGAATAACCTTTTTCTTTTTAATTTCTCCAGAGTGTCTATGTGCACGTGTCTTCTGGAACATACCTGAGGAACATGTTTCCTGACAGGAAGGAGAATCTCCCAGGGTCTCCCCAAGAAATTATAAAATAATGTCAAGAGAAAGAAAGAGAGAGAGAGAGAGAGAGAGAGAGAGAGAGAGAGAGAACCTTTTACTGGCACATGGTCATGCTCAATCCTTTTCTCCTTCCATTTCTCCATTCTGTTAGGATTTGGCCTATACACCCACGTGCCCCTGGCATGTTTTTTCAAGCTGCTGGGATTGAGATTTGAACCATGGTCGGCCAAGTGGGATTGGGCTCCCTTAGCCACTGTGCTACAGGGCCAGCTCTGCCTTGACTTCTGTTTCTGGGTGAGATTTCATTTTCTTTACTGCTTCACAGGTTATACGGCATCCCTATACACTAACCCTCTTCGAAGATTCTGTATACTGGACGGATCGTGCGACTCATAGGGTTATGCAAGCCAACAAGTGGCATGGAGGAAATCGGTCAGTTGTGATGTACAATATTCACTGGGCTCTGGGGCTTGCAGCCATTCATCCCGCGAAACAACCGAACAGTAAGTGATTCCGAGAAACCTGCCTGCGGAGAGCTTGGAAGTCAGTGATTCTGGGAATGCCAAATGCACACTCGCAGACCCATTTGTTGGGGCAATAAATGTTTCTTTTTCTTTACTGAGCACCTCACTCCACATTTTTCCCAGTCCTAGCCATGCCATTATTTTTAACTACCACAGGAAACTCAAACTTTGTATGTAAGAACAGCACATCTGAATTGTTTCATTTTCTTTAGCAATTGGCTACTCCCTCTGTGATCTTTTCTTTAAAAAATTATTTAATTTAATTTTATTCATTGTTGTTATTTTATTTTATTTTTTGAAGTTGACCAGAGAGAGATAGAGAGAGAGAGAAGAAGGAAAGTGAAAGTAAGCTGCCAGGTCTGGGACTTGAACCACAGTCAGCCATGTGTGAATCCAGCCACCTTAACCACTAGGCCACCTGCCAGTCCCACTTCTGTAATCTCTATTTGAGTCTCAGTTTCCTGAGCTGACAAACATAGTCTAGACCAGATAAGACCTTAGGTACACTGTGGCTTAATATGGCTTATTTTTAGGGCTCATTTATTACGACAGCTTTGCTTTGTTGGTGCTCTTCTGTGGCCACTCCAAGTCACCCTGGAGTGTGTGGTATGGGTGCTGGGTGATCTGAAAATTTGGCTTTGGTGGCTGTTTTGGGAAGAGAGGCTGTAAGTTACTTAACCATCAGTTCACCTCTTTTCAAAACCCTCTAGTGGTTTCTCATCACACTTCAGATTCTGGCCTCTTCTTCCACTTCCTCTTACCACACCGGGCTTCATTATGGCTGGAAGCCTGGTGTGGTAAGAGGAAAAGTAGAAAAGTAGAAAAGTAGCCTGCTACTTCTCACCTCGGAACTTTTGCACTAGGGCTTTGTTCTTTTTGCCTAGAATATCTCTCCTCCCATTTTTCCTTCACGTCCTTTGGAGTTCTTTTCAAATGTCACTTTCTCGAAGATGCCCTCTTTTACCACCTGACCTAAAGTAGCTGCCTTAAAATTCTCTTGGTCTTTATCCTTACATTCTAAAATTGTGTGTACACACTCATACACACTTTATGAGTTTAGTTCCGCGTCTTGTTTCTAGAATATATATTCCATTATTGTATCCCCAGTGCTTAGAATGGTATTTGGGTGAATGAATGGATTAACAATCTGATGTGGTGTATGTAATAAGAACATAGAGGTCCCCAAATCCTGAGAGAATGAGATAGAAAAGATTTTGGCATGGCCATGCCCGCTGGAGAGTCATTTCTCACTTTCCTTCTCTCTGTCTCTCTCTGGAGAGTGCATGAGTCTCGTGGCAAAAAACAAAAACAAAAAACAAACAAGAAAGCAAAGCAGACCTACAATGTCCTGTGAGCTTGTGATGCACACAAGATCTATTTTTCCAAGGAGCAGAGACACACAGATAGTATCGGTAGAAAAGTAGCAGAATATTATCTAGCCCAAACTTGGACAGCACTGGGTAAATGTCAAGGTCATAGAGGGAACACTAAGTCTGTTTTCACTTAATGCAAAAAAGATCTCTTTTAGGTCAGGGCGGGAGACATATTAGCCTCATATTTCTGTTACTACAGTTCAGGTTATTCAGTAGTTGTTCATAATCGGGTTATAGATCAGATTTATTTGTGACCTTGGGTAAGTTGCCTTTCTCTCTTATGAATTTTATGCTGAAAGCACGATGCTAGGAAAGGGTAGTTTAGGAAAATAGGACAGAACAACAACAACAACAAAAACAAAACACAGAGGTAACTTAGCGTACTTGTGTCCCCAAATCCTGGAGCCCTCTGGGAGGACAATAGCATGAATCTATGTACTCTGATGTGGGAGGTTTTCCATTCACTGATGTTTATTCTTTCTCACACAGGTACGAATCCGTGTGCCTCTGCCTCCTGCAGCCATCTTTGCCTGCTCTCCTCGCAGGGACCTAAGTTTTATTCCTGTGCCTGTTCTTCAGGATGGAGTCTCTCTGATGATTCTGTGAATTGTGTGAGAGGTATACTATGCTTTTTAAGTGTGCTCTGAAGATGGAGCTTGTTGTCATTTGTACCGAGCCATGGAAACGCTAAACCCGTTTGCAACTGAACTTGCGTTCCTTTTGATTCAGCAGGTGTCCGCAGGGTGTGTGCTGTCTGGGCACTTCAGCCGAGGTGTACTTTCTGTGTATGGAGATGACATTATCTATGTGTATCAGTGAACAGTCTTTAAACTCCTATTTTTTCTCACTTGGCTTTTCAGTTAGACTTTTATATTAGCTAGGCTAGTGAGGAGTTCAAAATTCTGCTTACCAGAAATTAAAAAATGTTGGACCAGCCAATGTCATGGTGCTTAAGGCAGCTGGATGCCACATGGCTGAATGTATGGTTTGAGTTATGGACCCAATGGCTTGAAAAAAACATTGGGTGCGTGTGTGTGCGTGTTCAAAATCCTGAAGGGAGGGAAAAATGGAGCAGAAGGGGTTGTACCATGACTATGCCCCAATGAGGAGAGGTGCTTTCTCACTTTCTCTCTCTCTCTCTGTCTGATGAGCATACACACCCACTAACAAAATTTAAAAAAATTAAAAAAAGAAGTGAAAATACTTGACATTTGAGTATGGCATCATATGTTAGGTCCATTGTCTCATTTTTGTTTTTTATAGCCAGTAGTTGAGTGTTTTGGTCTGGGTCTTCTGTTCTGACTCCTGCTTCAGTACTTTTACTGTTACTCTCTGATACTTTAAAATATCTCTATATGAAATACTCTAAGTGGCTATTTGAGCAATTTAATTTTCATCCAAGAGATATTTTGCTGTTTGATTGGAATATATGTGCTGGAATATATATGAAATATTTTAGGGAGTAAGAAAGAAAGAAAAAGATACATACAAAAAGGATTTCTTCTGGCATGTATACTTGTGCATTATAAACTGTTATTTAAAAAAATCACTCTCTAGTGCTTAAAAATTATAAAAAGTTACTCTAAAACAAAATTTCTTTCATTTCCTGTGAAGAGGAGTGAATATGTTTTGAAACTGATAAAAATTGCTCTGGACAAGTTGAAATGAAATATTTAATGATAACATATTCTTGAAGTAAGAGATCTAACCCCTGGGGAAATTTAGTTTTCAAATGGAAAATACATACTGAGCCCAGGAAATTTACAGTGTTTACAGATTATGCAGATATAGACTTACCGAAAATCAAATTCCGTCTCATGTAATATTGGGCAATGATACTTTCATGATGAAAGATTTTAATTATTGGTAATGCGTACAAAGGGATCGGCATTAGCCATTTTTCTTCAGAGACTTATTATGCACCTAATCCTTGTTGACACTGTTTAATTTAGTATGTCCTCAGAGTCTTTCAGGAGAAGATTAAACTGGGCTGTAGACGTTTTGGATACAAAGCGTTCTTTCATCGCACAAAGATTTTTGAACTGTGCTATGAGGATTGATGTAATCAATATTACTCTTTGATGGTGATTGATAAGTGTTATCTGTAAATAGTACTTTCTGTTGTTTCACAGATAATGCCACTGAATGTTTCCCCTTGGGTTGACTTGACGGAGATGGCACTTTGCAGTATTTCCCGAAGTTTCTGAGCACCAGTTAGGAAATGAGTGTCAGGGTACACTAGCTAAAACAAAGGCTGCACTTTTCTTACTGTTTTCCCAATGAGATATTTGGAAGACATGAGCATTTATAGATGAAAACATGGTGTTTGACGTAATCGTTCAATAACTTTTAAAATAGTGTTTATTGAGTGTCTGGAATATCTTTGGAGGGCTTCTGTGATACTGGCAAGTGAAAAAGCATCCTTATAAAAATGTGAATTAAGTCCATAAGAAAACTCACATGAGTGCTAACAGTGACTACAATTGGAGAGGGGAATTTGGGATGTTTTTATTTTTCCTTATTTTATGTTATAAGGTTTTAAAATGAGAGCTTCTTCCGTATGCATGTGCTTTTTATTCCTTAGAAAATGTATTCCCAGGACCAGCAGATGGCGTAATAGTTACATTACTGGACTCCTTCATGGTTGACTGTGGTTCGAGTCCTGGACCTGGCAGCTTAAAATTGACACCGGGAGCGTATGTGTGTGTGCCCAAAATCCTGAGAGGAGACTGGAGGAAAAGGGATTTTGGTGTGATCATCCTCCCAGGGAGTGATTTTTCACTTTCTCTCTCTCTCTCTTTGGCGAGTGCATGTGTCCTATAGCAAAAATCTCTCTCTCTCTCTCTCTCTCTCTCTCTCAAAAAAAAAAAAAAGCATTCCCCATAATTCCAAAAATAAACAGAACTCAGGCCAAACATCTCCCAGCAACTCCTTCAAGTAGCCTCAAATCCACAGTCAGCTTCTGTCTCAGTCTAAAGGGCATGAGGCCTTTGCATCAGTGATTATGTGCAAAATAAGAAGATACCCGTAGTCCTTCCTTCAGGAAAGGCTGTGGTATGGAGCAGTTTGTCCAGGGTGTGACAAAGGAGGACCTGGGTGCAGGTGCCATAAATATCACCCTTTAGTCACCACACTTCTTTTCTTTTTTTTTTGGAGAGGTTTTTGCTACAGGGTGTGTGTGCTCGCCAGACAGACAGAGAGAGACAGAGAGACAGAAAGCGAGAAATCACCCCCTAGGGGGGATGGCCACGCCGCAATCCCTTCTCCTCCATTTTCCTCTCGGGATCTTGGACACGCACGCACACGTGCCCGATGTGAGTTTAAGCCACCAGGTCTGGGACTCGAACCGCGGTCGACTACGTGGGAGTCCAGCAACATAGCCATTACGCCAACTGCTGGTCCCACCACACTTCTTTTCCTCTCCTAACTAGGTCTTTTCTCTTTTCTGCTCTGCTGACACTAACCTTAATGAGATGATGACATGGAAAATAGGAATAGAGATGGTTCTTAATTTTGAAAGACTCAGACACACTGATCTAGGACAGCTTAACTCTCATTCTGCTAAGCTTTGTTCCCACCACCTCTAGGGCTTCTAGTTCCTCCTCCTTCAGGCCATTATCGTAGTGAATCATAGGGGCCTAGACTTGGTCTTGCCCTCTAGATGCCACATTGCTGGAGGGTAATGCACTCAGTAAATGTTGAGTGAATGGCAAGTTCTTTAATATCCTTTGTTGCTCCTTCCCAGTCCTGTGTTTTTCACATGCCCTCCTGTGCCACCTGTTGTGTCACTAGTGACTTCCTTTTTGGTGTTGTTCTGGCATTGTCTCGCACTGCAGCTCTCATACTTCCAGCCAAGGCAGAATTAAATGATATCCTATTCTTATGCCCAATTAAACAAAAAGAAAGATTACCCACTAAAAAAGACAATATTCTTCTTCTTTTTAAATGTCAATGTGTGTGTGTGTGTGTGTGTGTGTGTGTGTGAGAGAGAGAGAGAGAGAGAGAGAGAGAGAGAGGGAGAGAGAGAGAGAGAGAGACAGAAATGAGGGGAGAGAGAGAGAATCTCCCAATGATGTCTGGTCATGTCACAATCCTTCTTCCTCCAGTTTTCCATCCTGTCAGGATCCTGAGCATGTTGCCTCTGGGGTTGGGATTTGAACCCTAGTCAGCATATGGAATCCAGCCTCCTCTACCTAGTGCTTAACTGTTATACTACCAGGCCAACTCAGTTTTAAAATCCTTTGAAATTAAGATGAAACTGTATTGTAATCCAGAAAAAGAGTTATCTTTGAATATTCACTACCAGAAAATCTTATGCATTTTATCCAGAAAACCCTACTGTTAATTTGGAGATTAGCTACAGGAAAGACATGCTCAGTGTGTTTTCAAAGTTACAGAGGCTGGGACTCTCAAACCCTGGTTGGCCATGTGTGATCCGGTTTCCTCTGCATAATGCTTAACTGCTGCACTGTGGGGCTGGCCCCAGTCTCAGGTTTTAATGGGTAAAGTTTGACATTTCCCTGTAAAACTGGAAAAGTTCTTGTTTTTACTGAAACAATTGACACTTACAACATATAATCAGTATAACTAAATATCATCTCAATAGAATTTCAAAGTACATCTGAAACTCATGGTATAGCTTTCAATTTTTATTGCAGTTGGAACAAATAAAATGAGTGGTGATTTGGTATTCAATAAGTAGTATCTGGCTTGCACTTGTTGTGAAGTCGTGATGAGGAACAGATTTTGGTGTCTGAGAGACCTGGTTGTGTGCCATTGGGTAAATTGCTTAATTTCTTTGTGTCTCATTTGTAAGTTGGGAGAGTTATCTTTAAAAACAAACAAACAAACAAATTACAAAGCTTCAGGGGGATAAATTTAATGGGATAATGTATGCTGTGTGGCACATATTAAAGATGGTCTTTGAGAGCCTCTCACTTCCAGCTTCCTCCTCCACCATCATTCCCGGCCCCTGTGGGGTAGCAGTGGCAGCCAATTCTCTCTGAGGCCAGAGATTGCCTTGGGAACTCCACTGTCTCCTGACCACTTCTGGGAAACTGCTTTAGACCTCTAGCTGCCTTTTTGCCCACTCAGGAATACTTTCAATTTCATAGTTTCCTGAAGCTTCACAGCCCCTTTTTTCCTTAGCTGAAACCCTGCAACTCAGCCCCAGGTGCACCTGTTCTCAGGAAACTGGGAGGCCATTGGAATATGCAGTTCCAGTGACAATAGTGCAGCTTGTAGGTTGAGCATCAGGAAGCTGGACCTACAGAGAGGTTATGGTTCACCTCCTTCTGCACACCTTTTAACACTCAGAATTAACTCCAAGATATTAGGAAGAAATGAATAATTCATCAGATGACCAGACACCAGTGCAAAAAGCAAAAGAAATATGACGTAGAAATGTCAGATAAACAATTCACAATATTCATAGTGACAAAACTAAATGAGATGCAAGAGATGAGAGACAACAAATGCCAGATGGTGCAAGAGGAAAGAGACAATGAGTTTCAGGAAATGAGGAAGCTCCTTCCATGGTTTGAAAGAAGAATTAGCATAAAAAAGAATCAAATGGAATGGTTAGAGATGAAGACTGTAATACAGGTAATCACAACTCCCCCTAAAAGTATTAAAAGAAGATTAGATCATGCAGAAGATTGAATCTTGGATGTAGAAGACAAAACGTATGACCTAGGGGAAAAAAAAATCACCCAGAAGACTGAAAAAGTAACTAAAAAAAAATGAGGACAATATATGAGAAATACTAGATACTATTAAATGCCCAAACATCTGAATAATTGGTATCCCAGAAGGTGAAGAAATTAATAAGGGCATTGGTAGTCTACTTCATGAAATCCTGGGAGAAAATGTTCCAAGTCTAGAGAAGCACTCAAACATACAGACCCAAGAAATACAAAAGACCCCCAAATAGAATCAACCCAAGAAGATCTTCTCCATGGCACATCATAGCCAGACTGGCCAGAACCACAGATAAAGACAAGATACTAAGATTGGCTAGAGAGAAACATCAATTACTTACAAAGATTATCCCATCAGGCTAACATTGGACTTCTTACCAGAAACAATGCAAAGACGGAAAGAATGGGACAATATATTTCAAAGTGTTACTAGAGAAACAATTTCAACCAAGATTACTATACCCAACAAGATTATCCTTCAAATGGGAAGAACAGATAAAAACATTCTCAGATAAAGATGATCTTTAAATGGAGGGTGATTATTGTTATTTTTTAAGATATTTATTTAATTTCATTTGTTATTATTTTTGACTAGAGAGAGACAGAGGTAGAGGTAGAGGGGAGAGAGAGAGAGAGAGAGAGAGAGAGAGAGAGAGAGAGAGAGAGAGAGGGAGAGGAGGGAGAGAACAGTCAAAAAGCAAGTTACCAATTTCTTCAAGAGAGAGAGAGAAAGAGAGAGAGAAAATGAGAAAGCAAGCCACCACGTCTGGGACTCAAACCATGGTCGACCATGTGGGAATCCAGTGCCTTTAACTACTATGCCACCTGTTGGGCCGAATGGAGGGTGATTATTAAGGCCATTGCAGTTGTTTGGAAGAGAGGCAGTGTGGAACAGTAGAGGGAGCAAGATTTGAAATAAAAAATAGTCCAGGGTTCTTGTCTTATTATGTTGTTTCCTGCCCAAATTCCAGTTCCTGCAAGTATCATTTACCCCAGCTGAAAACAACTTGACAATCTTTTTGTGAAAGACGAAATCCTATATATGGCATTATATAGGATTTATAAATACAAGGCATTAAAATTGTAAAGTTTATATGAAACTAAATTTAAATTTGTACTAGAGTAACAAATGCATTTACCTTTATTTACTTTTATTGAGTTATTTCTCAGCAATAAAAATGACAGGAACAAGGAAAAGCTAATGAGCTACAAACACAAAGAAAAAAATAAAAATAATTCTGCTGAAGATGCAAAGCTTCCTAGATCATCAAAATAATAGAAAACACTTTTTAGTTCATGAAAGCTGTGTAATGATTAGTCTTTTTTTTTTTTTTGTAGTGATGTATGTGCTTGCCAGAGAGAGAGAGAGAGAGAGAGAGAGAGAGAGAAAGTGAGAAAGCATTCCTAAGAGGAAGATGGCCATGCCACAATCCCTTCTTTCTCTTCTCTGGGTTTTGGGCATGAATGTACATGTACCTGGAGTGTTTTTCAAGCCTCTGGTTCTGGGACTTGAACTGTATGATTGGTCATGTGGGATTCAGCTGCCTTAACCACCATACCACTGGTGTGGATACTTTGTATACAGTCATTGTATACTTTGTCTTAATATGTGATATATCTTATATACCTCTCTTAATAACACACAACTGTACATTAAAATTTTTTTCTCAAAGAGAAATTTAAAAATTAAGCTCCACATTTGAATTTTATTAATTTAGTTTTTTTATGATACTTTAATCAGGATAAAGTTTACAGTATTATTGTTTTTTAGAGAGGGATTTTTGCTGTAGGACACACACACTCACCCATGAGACAGAGACAGAGAGACAGAAAATGAGACAATCCTCCCCCTCCCCCAGGGTGGATGGCCACGCCCCAGTCCCTTCTCCTCCATTCTCCTCTTGGGATTTTGGTTATGCATGCACATGTGTCTGGCATGAGTTTTAAGACACCGGGTCCAGGACTTGAACCACAGTCAACTATATGGGAATCCAGGGCCTTAACCACCATGTTACCTGCTGTCCACAAGTTTATGTTGTATTTTAAAACAGAACTTTGGTTAGCTCTTGAGAATAAAGGAAACTAATAATATAAATAATATATTATAGAGATGTTTAAATTACAATGTGTAGATACTTTAGAAGACTATTTACTATATTTGCTTATGTATGAATTTGTTTTTTTTTTTCCAGTCATGTGTTTATTCATTAACAACTATTTATTGGGCAACTATTTATGCCAGGCTCTGTTCCAGACTCTGGGGTACAATAGTGAGCAAATCAGACACAGTGACTGTCTTCTGGGAATTTGGATTTGGTGGGAAAGACACACTAGTCAAATAACCATTGATGGCATTATCAGTATAATTTGTGGATTGATTTAAGTCCTTCATAAATAGTAGACAATACTATGTAGGGTTGTTTTGTTCTCTGAATATGCTTAAAGCTAGTAAGCTGCCACTCACCAAGAATTGTCTAAAAGTTTTCCTTCACCTTGTTCTGTGCAAAACCCAAGTTGTCTTTTCCTGAGTTATTCGGTAATCGTGAGGTTGGCTTGTGCACAGAAATGGAAGAGCTTTCTTCATGTGAAGTTGATCAAACATGAATGGTTTATCAGCATAAGTGAGGGATTAATAAAGAGTAAGGCACATGCTAACCTGCTTGGAAAATTGTTACCTGGCAACCCACTGCGACCTTCCAGAAAGCCCATGTGTGTCTGATGAAATATCTACCGTGCTTTGTATTGCTCCAATGCTGCAATGGCACCTTAAGCCATAGGATGATATAATCCGCTGCCTTTCATTTTTGTCCTTTCTGTCTGGTAATAATGGGGTATCATTTTGACGATGTTCTGCTATCTTCACAGATGAACAACCTTTCCTAATTACTGTAAGACGCCATACGGTTTACGGAATCTCCCTTGATCCTGAGGTGAAGAGCAGTGATGCTATGGTTCCCATAACAGGAATACAGAATGGCTTTGATGCTGACTTTGATGACTCAGAGCAATTCATCTATTGGGTTGAGAATGCAGTAAGTTCTGAATAACATTCCAAAAATACAATTTATTCTCGAAGAGCATACCTGTACCAATTGCTTCTTATATTCAAACCTTTGTTGGGTAGGTAAAAGGGAAATGGTCCAGAAATTAATTTAGCACCCTTTTTGGACTCAGTGAGGGATGTCAGTATTAACTGGCCTGGAACAAAGATCAAAAAACTTAAAAAAAAAAAAGAAAATTGCTTTAGGGCACATGTGCTTGCTGAGTGAGACAGAGAAAAGGAAAATGAGAAAGCACCTTCTTACCCCAAGGGGATTGCCATGACACAATCCTTTCTCCATTCTCTGAGAATTAGGATTTGGGATGGGTGTGTCCGGCATCTTTTCCAAAACTACCAAGTCTGATACTTAAAACATGGAGTTGGCAAAGTGGGATCCATCCACATTAACCACCATGCCACCTGGCTGGTCCCAAAAACTGTGTAGTTTTAGAATAATTTATTAGGTATTATTCATTCACTTAGCAAATATTTATTAAGTGCCTATGGTTTGGCCTACACTCAAATATGTGCTTCTAACTATAAAATAGTGAGTCATTGAAAAAGTCATGATGTATTTTTTTCTATTACTTCTATGCAAAAATGCATTATGACTTTTCCAACCACCAAAAAGATGCCACTAAACTGCAGTCACAAAGCTTGCCCTACTGGAGCTTCATGGTAGTAGAAGATATTTGACTAACATAAAAATGATCATCATTCGAAAAGAAACTAGTTATTCTCTAAGATAATTCCAGGAAAGCATTTAATGTAGCCGGTCTTTCATTTAGAATCTTTGTTCCAGGGTAAGAACAATCTCTCTTGCAATTCTGTTTCCCTTGGAACCCTTTCTGAATCCTTCAGAAAATAATCTGTGAGGGCTGGAAAAGGGCAAGGAAAATATAAAGAAGGAAGAGAGGAAAGTTTGTGCACTTGATGTTTGTCACCCTTATATAAAATATGCTCTTGGTCTTCTGATCCACATGGGGGACTTGGATTTATTTTTTTTAAAGGTCTCTTACGTTAATGGTAGTTAAGAAATACTTGTGTAGCTTGTACTAGATAGAGCTAGCCTGAATAGTAAGTCTTGTGTGTTCTTGTGATGTACTTAAAAATCAGTGTTTTTAAAGGGTGCTGGCATTAGTATTTCACACAGTAAGCCTTAGCAAGGGCACTGAACCTTTTCTACATTTTATCTGAGTGTGAGGAGTGTTCAAGAAACAGTGGCTGGCAGGTGGCCCTGGTGAGGAAAGTGCTCTTATGCAGAAACCATGGCCTTGAGATGCCTCACCTCCCCTTTCTTTCGTTCCAGGGTGAAATTCACAGAGTAAAGACAGATGGCACCAACAGGACAGTGTTAGCCCCTCTGTCTCTGTTGGGGTCTTCTATGGGCCTGGCCTTAGACTGGATATCAAGAAACCTTTATACCACCAATCCTGGAACTCAGTCAATCAAGGTAAAATATATTTTCAGAAAATATTTTCATAGGTTTTGGATTTTTTTTTTTTGGGGGGGGGAGAGGTCTCAATCCCTTCTCCTCCATTCTCCTCTTGAGATCTTGGGCACGTACGCACATGTGACCAGAGTGAGTTTAAGCCACCGGGTCTGGGACTTGAACTACGGTTGGCTACATGGGATTCCAGCGACATAGCCATTATGCTAACTGCTGGTCCTGATTTTGGAATTATCTTTAAGCAAAAGGCAAAAGGGAAGAAATATCACTATTACTTATCAAATAGTCTCTGATACTAAAGAGGAAAACCATCTTAAAAATACTACCCTATTGTTTCTTTAATATACCTTGTTCATATAAAAAGATTAAAGGTAATAAATACTGTATAAGAAGATAAATAGGTCCAGCCATGGTGGCACAAGTGGGCAGGGTGTGGCTGCATGGTGGCTGGGTCTGCATGGAATGCCTGGGTTTGGTTTCTGACCTGCCCACCTGTGGTTCTAGTTGACTAGAATGCTGGAGCAGGAAGGATGGTGATGTGTTGATACCCTGTCAAAAGCACCTATCTCCCTCTCTTTCTCTCTGACTTTATGTAAGGAATTTAGTATAAAGGGAAGGTTATGATAGGCAGGGAATTGTCACTATTTTTAACTCATCTAATCATCTGTGCTATTTCAGTTCTCAAACAAATTCATAGGTTACCTCTGTTTGTAGATGAAAATATTTCTATGGCTCCAATACAGTTTTTCTAACAGTGAAATGGAGTCGAAACTTGATTCTAATTCCTTCGATACTCTCCTCTTACAGAGAAGTGTTCTTTTTAACTCTAATTCCCAGAAGAAATTCTAGAGGAGGTGCAAGTATTTTCACATGAAGTAAAATTGAGGTAACTTGACTACTATGCATTTGCTCCACTTCAAGACAAGGATAAAGGGGAACCAGCAGTTAGCGTAATAGCTATGTCGCTGGACTCCCACGAAGTCGACCGTGGTTCGTGTCCCGGACCTGGTGGCTTAAAACTCATGCTGGGCGCGTGTGCGTGCGTGCCCAGGATCCCGAGAGGAGAATGGAGGAGAAAGGATTGCGGCATGACCATCCCCATGGGGGGTGATTTCTCACTTTCTGTCTCTGTCTCTGTCTGTCTGTCTGGCGAGTGCACGCGCCCTATAGCGAAAATCTCTCCCCCCTCCAAAAAAAAAAAAAAAGACAAGGATAAAGCATGTAAGAGATTACTACTACTAATAATCGTGAGGTGCAACTTCCTAAAGCACACTGAGGATTCGGTGAGAAGGACAGTAAACAGGGCCCTATAGAGCAACAGTCTACTGCTCTGGGTGGGGAACAGCTGGTGCATTGGTGGCCCTTGGGAATAGTCAGAAAGGCAGATGCCAAAGACGAGAAAGCGCAGATAGTTCAGTGGTTAACCAAGTGGATTCCATAGGAGGAGCTCTCAGTGGAACAGTGCTTTACAGTTACAAAGGTCTTTCACGAACATCATTTCATTTAAGCCTCACAACATGACTTCTCCAGCAGTGTTAGACACAGTGAAAAGACAGCCAGCTGGAAAATAACTCAGCTTGCCTGTGTGTGTATTGGCAAGCCACTTTAACCACAGAAACCTAAACATTGTAATCGTGCCCTAAGCAGTGTGGTTCGGAGGAATGATAACTTGGTTTGGAATCCAAAGTCCTGGCTTTGGGTCTGGATTGCTTGCTTGTCTTATTCATTCATTAGAAAAGCATGAGTAATTTTTTTTTTTTAATGGATCAATCTCACGATTGGTTTTGGATATTAAAAAATAAATAATTTTTAAATAGCTCTCATATCTGAGAGAAACATAAGCAGATGCCCTTGATCCAGTATGATAAGTGTGATAAGAAGGATGGATAATAGAACGTGCAGGTGAGGGGGTCAGAGATGAGAGAGTGGGGAGAGAGAGGATGACAGGCTTCCCATTAGCAGTTACTTGGGAACCGAGTCTAGAGGATGACCAATATTTATTTCTGCCACATAAAGAAATAGGGAATAGATGTCCCAGGCAGAAAGAACACTTGAAGACAAGACTCAGAACTATGAAAATGCATTTTGTGACTGGGCACAACACTGCATGTCTTCTGCTCAGGAGCACAAATGACTTATCTGAGCTTCTCTTCCTTTTCTGGACAACAGGGTTAGTACTCACAAGTAAAAGTACTTTGTAACACCAAGGTATCCTGGGCAGAGGTCTGCTTCCCTCAAATGATCAATAAATTAAGAATAGCCACAGAAGTTCTAGCAGGAAAATAACCGAAGGGTAAATTGCCTTTTTGATGTTTTTATTGGTTTTTCCCTTCGACTATAAAAACTATAAGCGATTCTTCTGGGTTTAGACAATAGAAAAAGTGCTTATTTACTGTTCATTTTCCTGCATAAGAGTTAATTCACCTTTAATTGTGGCTTGAAAACAAGAGAAACATTGAAGAAATTACTTTCCACTAGGGGTAGCTGTGTGCCCATTCACTAAAAGAAATTTTATGACTGAAAAGCGAAGCCAACAGATTGTAAGAGAGAAAACAAGGAAAGAAACTTTTCTTTGAGAAAGAGGTTCTTAAGGATCCCAGCAGAAAGAGGCAAATTGGAAAGAGAAAAGTTGTTTTGGTCTGTAAAGGGAAAGAAGATACAAGAGAGAGAGAAAAGGAATTTTAAAAAATTTTTTAGAGAGAATACAGGAGAGATGAAAGGGGTGTCTGTGTATGTGCGTGTATGTGTGTGTGCATGAGTGTGTGTGTGTGTGTGGTTGTTTGAGAAGGACAGACACAGAAACTCAAATCATCTATTTGTATTGAAAAGCAATTTTATAGAAAACCCATAATGCAAATCAATGAACATTTTTTAATTCGTTGCTGATTATCTCTTAGACTGTCTCATTTTCTAATTCCTATAAGAAACTTGCTTCTAACCCAACAATCCATACTTCTATGTGCATATGAAGGTCCTGTTAACACTGTGATGATAATGAAAAATTTAAAATAGGTAACATTGGGAAAGCCACTAAACTTATCTAGGTCTCTTTCATCATTTGTAATATAGAAACAATAATGGATCTGTCTTTCAGAGTTATTTGTGAGCATTAAATATGATAATGCTTAGATTTGATGTTATATGCCTTAATAACTAATATCGCTGACTTGGAACAAATTTAACTTTGTGTTTGATCAACTACGTTTGCAGTGACAGGCCACTAAGTGCCATGGCCCAGCCACTGGGGGCCGGAAAGCTGTGGGATGCCCATTTGTCTTCCAGGGTTTTCTCTAAGCTATTTCTAAAATTATTTCTGTAGACTTTTCAGGCAGTGGTTCTTATGTTTACCCATTTGAATCTTTCTTGTATCCCCTATTAATTTTGTCTCCTTAAATTTTAGATCTGGGAGGTGATTTTGCTGTTCTTACTCTTATTTTCTGTTGAGCTGATTTCTCACAGCCCTGAAATGCAATTAGAGATTATCTGACTCTCATGCAAAATCTTTGCTATTTAGTCTTAATTATGCTTTGGAGTTTGTTGTGCATACAAGTTTTCTATCATCTCAAATTCTTTGTTTCTTCATTCTGAAACAGTTCTAATAGATGATTTTATACCATAGGTTTTGACACTCCGGGGAGATATCAGATATGGAAAGACACTGATTACCAATGATGGGACCCCTCTGGGAGCTGGTTCTCCAATTGGCATAGCTGTTGATCCTGTTCGTGGGTAAGTATTCGTAAATGGGCATACTTTTTATCAGTACCATTCTTGTTAAAGTCATAGTCTAATAACACGGAATATTTTAAAATTGTGCATTTTCTCATTTCATATGTCAGCATTTGGAAAATGTAGATCTGAGTGAGAAAGAAATAGTTCTGAGTTATGTCTAATGTGAAAGATAGAATTTGTGTTTTGTTCTATGTTCTTCCAATCAATAACACTGGACTTAATTCTAAACAAGCAAGAATTTTAGGATTTCTACTCCAATCGACAGTGCGTGAGGATTCCCCTCTCTCTACAACCTTGTCAGCACTTTTATTTGCTTTTTTAAATAATAGCCATTCTGACTGGATTTAGATGATGTTTCATTGTGGTTTAGATTTGCATTTCCCTTATGAGAACAATGTCAACATTTTTCTTATGCTTTTTCAAAATTTAATATTTTGTGGGACCAGCAGTTAGCATAATGGCTATGTCGCTGGACTCCCATACAGTCGACCACGTTTGTTCACGTCCCGGGCCTGGTGGCTTAAAACTCACGCCGGGCGCGTGTGTGTGTGCGCCCAGGATCCTGAGAGGAGAATGGAGGAGAAGGGATTGCGGTGTGGCCATCCCCCCTGAGAATGGAGGAGAAGGGATTGCGATTGCGGTGTGGCCATCCCCCCTGGGGGGTGATTTCTTGCTTTCTGTCTCTCTGTCTCTCTCTTTGTCTGGCGAGCGCATGCGCCCTACAGCAAAAACAAAACAAAACAAAACAAAACAAAACTCTCAAAGAAAAATTAATATTTTGTGTTAGTTCCTTTTATACATTCAATCACTATACGTCGCTTAGCTTGTGGCTATTTGTATGACTTTCTTTAAGAGCTGTGTGTTCAGGTCAATTACACATTTTATAATTGGATTTTGCTAGGTGGGTGAGTTGTTTGAGTTGTTTATATATTCTGGATATCAATTCTTTTTCAGAAGTATGGCTTGCAAATATTTTATCACTTTCTGTTGAATTGTCTTATTAGTCTATTGCTTCATTGTTGTACAGACAAGTGTCCTCACTCATAGTCAGAAGCTGAAGGGCTTGATACCACAGAAGTAGAAAGAGTAATGGTAGATACTATAAGATGCTTGGGGTGAGGACTGAGAGGAATTGATGAACAGACTCAAGAGTGCTTGTAAACAAGTAGAATAGATTATGGAACAGTATATGACAGTAGAGTGAAAAAGATTTTTGATAACTTAATGTGTACTTTCCAAAAAACCAGTAGAACGAATCTTGAATGTGCACAACATAATGTAATCCTAATTGTTGAAGATGGGGAATATGCTTAATCCTTGATTTGAATATTACACATTGTGTATGTGTTTTAAAAACCATATGTACCCCACATAGTACAATAATTACATATAAGTCAGAAATTACAACACAATAGTCTAATAAGAATAGGCAATGTATCTGACTTTGAATGAACATGGAAATTTCTAAGGGCGTAGGTAGCATTTGTAATAGTACCTGACGGATGAAAAGGTTTCCAATAGGAGAAGAATGGGTTGCAACTAGGGACTGGTACTTAAGGCTACAGAAACTTGGTGGAATTTAGCATGATTTTGCCTAACCCAGAAACTTAGAGTAGAGGGCAGTTAGTTGACCAGATGGGAGATATGGCAGATAAAGTCAATCAGGACTTCTAATGTCATGTTAAGGAGTTAGACTTTATTTTTTGAGTAATTGGGAGCCAGCAGGAAAATTTGTGAAAAACAGTGATAAAACCAAATCAGTGTTTCAGAAAGATTGGTCAGGATTGGGGTAGAAGTTATGTCTTCAGTGAAAAAGAAAACAGCTCTTCATTTATTATAATTAATTTTTGTGTGTCAAGACTTGGCAATACTGTGTGATGATTATGGTTCACATGTACAGTTGGTCCTCTGTATGAACCCACCTTAGAGTGAAAATATTTGAAAAATCAAGGGACCAGCAAGTGGAGTGGTAGTTAAGGTGCTGGAGTCCCACGTGGCTAACTGTGGTTCAAGTCCCAGACTTGGCAGCTTAAAAATTACACTAGGTTTGTGTGTGCGTACATGGCCAAAATCCCAGGAGGAGAATGGAGGATAAAGGATGCAGCATGGCCATCCCTCTTGGGGTAATTTATAGCTTTCCCTCTCTCTGTCTTTTTCTGAGAGTGCATGCATCCTATGACAAAAACCTTAAAAAAAAAAAAAAGAAAAGAAAAAAAAGAAAATATTTGAAAAACACTGGTTGCATCTACACTGAATATGTGCAGACATTTTTCTTGTCATTGCTACCTGAATAATACAATATAACAGTTACTTACTTAGCATTTGCATTATAATAGGTGTTATAAACAATCAAGAGAAGATTTAAAGTATTCAGTAGGATATACATAGGTTATATGAGAGTGCTATCCCATTTTATGTAAGTGACTTTGGTGTCTCAGATTTGGATGTTTGCAGGATCCTGGAGTCAGTTTCTGTAGATACTGAGGAATGACTGCTTATTTACTAAGTACAGTTTATTGATATCACTATGAAATAGAAAATTAAAAAAAAATCCATACATATACTTTGATCAGCATATTAATGGGATTCCATTCTCTCAGAAAAATGCAACTAAGTAATTTTTTTTGAGAGGTTTTTTTTTTTTTTTTTTTTTTGCTATAGGGCACATGTGCTTTCTAGAGAGACAGAGAGAGGCAGAGAGTCGGAAAGCAAGAAATCACCCTCCAGCAGGGATGGCCATGCCACAATCCCTTCTCCTTCATTCTCCTCTTGGGATTTTGGGCACGCATGCACAAGTACCCGGTGTGAGTTCTAAGCCATCAGATTAAGGACTTGAACCTCAGGCAACCACACGAGAGTCTAGTGCCTTAACCATTACACCACCTGCTGGTCTCTACTCATTAATTCTTCTATTTTCTGCACTGAAATTCAAAACTTTTTAAAAAAATTGCCGGAGGGCATGTGTATTTTTTAGAGAGAGAACAAGAAAAAGAGAGAGAGAAGAGAGAGAGAAAAGAGGAAAGTGCCCTCTCCTGTGGGGAATGGTCATGCTACAATTCTGTCTCCCCCAGTTCTCCCTTTCTTGGTGATCCTGGGCACACATGTACATGTGTGCCCAGTTTTTTTTTCAAGCCACCAGGTCAGGGACTTGAATTGCAAGGGTTGGCCATGTGAGATCTCAGCTGCCTTAACTTAACCAGGGCATGGGTTGGGCTGAGATTCATTGTTCCTTGCAATTTTCATCATGGAAATTATATTTGGTAAGAAATTAGCTGGTCTTGTGGTAGATGGTCATATGCAGAAAAATTAAGAGAACTGATAAATGAGCAGGAAGGTGCTTGGCAACTTTGGTTTTTGACTTTGGCCTTCTCAAGTGCTGGATAGTGTGTGATTCTTTAAAGAAGAAGGATTGGTGTTTGATGTAGGCTACTTTTTTTCTTTTTTTTGGAGAGGTTTTTGCTATAGGGCGCGTGCGCTCACCAGACAGACAGAGACAGGCAGAAAGCGAGAAATCACCCCCATAGGGGACGGCCATGCCGCAATCCCTTCTCCTCCATTCTCCTCTTGGGATCTTGGACACGTATGCACACGCACCTGGCGTGAGTTTTAAGCCACTGGATACAGGACTCAAAACATGGTCGACTATGTGGGAGTCCAGTGACATAGCCATTACGCTAACTGCTGGTCCCTATGTGGACTACTTTTTGTCATAAGCTTCCCACCTATCTGACCAAGCTCAACCACCAGTGGAAAACCCTAGTGTCTTGATTTAGACACTATTTTTAATGGCCTATACCACAGTAATAACTAAGAAATACATAGGCATTGATAAACACTGGTTAAGTATTCTTCCATATCATGTGCAATAAGATTTCGATATTTCAGACTTCCTCCATGAGACTGTGAGCATCTTGAGGTCCAGAAATACAAATTTTCTTTTAAATATTTACAATCTAGATGCAATTCATTCTAACGCAATTTCTCTGTTGTTAAACGCCAGTATTTTTCATGGTTGCAGGAAACTGTACTGGTCAGACCAAGGGACACAGAGTGGGGTTCCTGCCAAAATTGCAAGTGCAAACATGGATGGCACAGATTTAAAAATTCTCTTCACTGGGAACTTCGAACATCTGGAGTTTATCACTCTTGACATCAAGGAGCAGAAACTCTACTGGGCAGTCACCAGCCGAGGAGTGGTACGAGCACCCTTCTCATCTTTTGATCTTTGTTGCTGCTCTTGTGTAGCTGATGCTCAGTGTTTTGAGTTGTCAGGACACAGTGGTTCCTGCACAATCTTACCTGGCATCTTGTACCGTGATTTATTGTCCTTTCTCCCAGTAACTTCTCTCACTTGAGCAAATCTTGTCCTAGTTGAAGTCCAGTTCTTTATAGAATGTGAATTATTCCCTATAGAATAATGTGTATTAACTTTTTCCCTAAAGCTTTGCTTTTCTTTAGGATAAATTAATTCCATTTCTCATTTCTTGTACTTTCAGAACCATCTCTTCAATGTTTTAGTAATTTCAGTGCTTTTCTTGAAAGTACTCTGGGTTCTCTGATTGTAGAGATTAAGGAAAAAGTATATATTTAGTATTTATATTGAGTGCTTGGAAAAGTCACGGCACATTTTTGCATAGGAAAGATGTCATGACTTTTCCAGTAACCCAATAGTATATACATAGGTTTATGCTTTTCTCTCATACATCTATATTTATATATATAAATATGCATTGAGAGAGAGAGACAGAGAGATTGATTGCAGGTTTCTGAGCTCAGCATCCTCTCATAGTTATCTGTTCTTCTCTAATGTCCCAACATGGTTAATGCACATGTCTAACTTTCTTTACTATTAATTTTAAACTCCAAGATTGGATTCATTATATTCTACAGTAAGAAGCTGGAACTATAATGTTCCATTCATTCATTTAAATAATATTTCATCTTCCTGCTGTACTTATGTTGCTAAGCTGGGGCAAGGTACATTGAAGATGCTCAATAATAATTGATCAATTAAACATCGTTTTGGATCTTGAATTGGATATGTGCTAATCGATTCCTTGCTTTTTACAGTAGTGATTCAGATCTTTGACACTGATGTTCTCCATAATCTTATGCAGTATGTTTGGTTCATTATTTGTTCAACACGTACTAACTTTACTGCTGTTACGGAAAGCTTTGGGAATTAGAAGATAGTGACGTGTGTGAAAGCAGACTGGGGTGCTTGTGTACACTGATGAGGAAGCTCTTGTCACACGGCGTGCTTTCTG
>NW_006159883.1:620876-653230 GCF_000334495.1 Tupaia belangeri chinensis
CAGCAGGTTTCAGAAGGGACTCACAGCTCCTTTTCCTTATTTCCACGTCTGCTCAGGCCTCCTGCATCTGTAAACTCAGTGGTGTGACTTTCCATCCTTTCTCCTTCATGCTCCTCATTCAGTTATTACAAATCCTGAAGTTCATCCTCAGCCTCTTCACTCATAGCCTTTCTGCTTCCTCCACTATTTTGAGCCATTTCTTTCTGGCCATGCCTGAATGCTGTTTTCACGTTGGAGCCATGTTGTCTTTGTAAAATCACAGTCAACAAGTCCAATCACTGGCTTAGAACCCTGGAGTGGTGGCTCTTACTTCAGCTAGGCCTGGTCAGCTAACTTGATGTGGTCATCCCTCCCTCAGCAGCTCTTTTCCAAACTCTAGCTTCCTATGCCCTAGTCTTCTGGATCTTTGTCAGTCTCCTGGGTGGCACAACCCACTTTATGATGGCTGAGTTTTCTTGTTCAGTGAGGCAGTGAGCTAGACCTCATTTGTTACTCATGCCAATAGCCAACTCAGATCTTGGCACTTGAGAAAAATTTTTGGAATGAAAGTAAACCAGTTACATCTACATTGTGGTTTTCTTCAAAAGGCAGCCTTGTTATTTCCCTTAGGAACTCAAATCTAGTGAGTTCTTTTTCAGTTTACCAAAGCCTTTTTTTTTTTTTTTTTTGAGAGATTTTTGTTATAGGGCATGTGCACTCACTGGAGAGACAGAGAAAGACAGAAAGCAAGAAATTACCCCTCCCCCTCCAGAAGGAATGGCCATGCCACAATCCCTTCTTCTCCATTCTCTCAGGATTTCTCACTGGTATTTATTTTGCTGCACACAGAAAAAGACTTTTAAAAGGGCCAGCTAGGTGGCATAGTAGGTAAGGTGGATCCCACATGGCCAACTATGTGGTTCAAGTCTTGACCTGGTGACTCAAAGAACATGCATGCCTAAAATTCCAAGAGGAGAATAGAGGAGAAGTGATTTGGTGTGGTCATTCCTCATGGGGGATGGTTTCTTATTTTCTCTCTCTCACTGTCTGTCTCTCTCTGGTGAGCACACTTGCACTATAGCAAATCGAAAAACAAAAAGACACCTTAAATATTCTTATTTCATATACTTTAAAATGAATGTCCGTCACATTGTTGATCATGAAATTAAACTGATAGTTTTGGGCATGCACATACAAGTACCTGGTGTGAGTTTCAAGCCTCCTGATCCAGGACTCGAACCATAGTTGACCATGTGGGAGTCCAGTGACATAACTATTATGCCATCTGCTGGTGCCAGCCAAAGCCATTTTTTTTTTTTGGGGAGTTTGTTTTTTTTTTTTTTTTGCTATAGGGCACGTACGCTCACCAGAGAGAGAGAGACAGAGAGACAGAAAGTGAAAAATCACCCCCTGGGGGGATAGCCACACCGCATTCCCTTCTCCTCCATTCTCCTCTCAGGATCTTGGGCACGCACGCACATGCGCCCGGCGTGAGTTTAAGCCACCGGGCCCGGTACTCGAACCACAGTCGACTACATGGGAGTCCAGCGACATAGCCATTATGCTAACTGCTGGTCCCACCACTTTTGACTAAGGCTTGTTGCCTGCTCTAATAAAAGAGCACTATCCCTTTCCCTATCCATTCTTGCTGTCTTCTGTGATTGGATGGGGCACATTTTCTATCTCCCAGCGTCCATGATCTCTTGCTCTATGCCTCAGAGTTAGGCATTTAATTGTCTCCTTAACAAGAATATTATATACAGTGTGTTCTCAAGAATATTACTAGTGGTTTCGTCCCTCTTCTTCATCAGGCTGTCTGAGAAAGCTGACTGACTGACCTGAGCTCTAGCTTCCTAATCAGTGAAATGGGCATCATGATGTTTGCCTGCACTACTGCTCAGTGTGGTTGTGATTGTCAAGTCAGAAGATAGCCAGGAAAAACCTCCGTAGAGGATAGAGTGATATGTAAATATGAGGTGGTATTATTAGGAGGAAATTGATTATAAAGGTTCTCTCATTTCACTATGAGTCAATAACACAAAAGTTCTGACCCCTTAGATTGAAAGAGGAAATGTGGATGGTACAGAGCGAATGATCCTGGTACACCATCTTTCCCACCCCTGGGGAATCGCTGTCCATGATTCCTTCCTGTATTACTGTGATGAACAGTATGAGGTCATTGAAAGAGTTGACAAGGCTACTGGGGCCAACAAAGTCGTTTTGAGAGATAATGTTCTCAATCTGAGGACCCTTCGAATTTATCACAGACGCAGTAAGTATTTGTCACTGAAACACATTCATGGGTGTATGATGTATAGTCATACATCTGCACACTTACATCTGTATGCTCATGCTCACACATAGACCTATCCACATACATGTGCACACAAATTAAAATGACCTCAAATATTTAAATTATGTAACCATGTCTTAAAGAGGGTTAAGTGTCAAAGGCTAATCTGGCATCTGATAGACCACCTTGGCTTCAGAGTGAGCTTATTTCTATTCTTTTCCCAAAACATTTAACTTCTTCCTTTGCTTTTGCTTCATAACAATCCCTGACATATTTTCTGTATTCCTTCTTAGAATATAAGCTTCATGAGGGCAGTCAAAATGCCTGCCTTGTTTACTGCTCTATACCCAGTAACCAGAATAGTGCCTGTCAGGGTAGACATTTTAATTTTGAAGGAACACTCTTAGATATTGCTTGTTACACTTATTTTCTCAGAGATAATCTAAATTTTGATTTTCCCCTTAGCATTATGCATTAGCATTATGACATAAAGATTACTTTTTATAGTTTTGACATTTTATAGTTTATAATCCTTAACCAAAGACTATCAAATAATTCACCTCCTCTCCCATGACCTAGGTTTCTCACTGGTGTTTATTTTGCTGCACATAGAAAAAGATCTTTTAAAGGGGCCAGCTAGGTGGCATAGTAGATAAGGTGGCTGGATCCCACATGGCCAACTATGTGGTTCAAGTCTTGACTTAGTGGCTTGAAGAACATGCATGCCTAAAATTCCAAGAGGAGAATAGAGAAGTGATTTGGTGTGGTCATTCCTCATGAGGGATGGTTTGTTATTTTCTCTCTCTGTCTGTCTCTCTGGTGAGCACACTTGCACTATAGCAAACTGAAAAACAAATAGACCCCTTAAATATTCTTATTTCATATACTTTAAAGCAAATGTCTGTCACATTATTGATCATGAAATTAAACTGATAGAATTTTAAGTACCAGTGCATTGGTTGAGAGAGCAAATAATGGACAGATTTATATAATCATCTCCATAATCCTTGCATGATTTGTAGAAGGAAAACAATAAAGGCCCATTCCCTATTATATAATAGCTATAGTACTGATATAATACATTTAGCTGTTATCATGTAAGCCCTAGTCTCTCCAATATTGTTTCCAAGTTGTTAACTCACTTATTATATGTTTGTTAATTTTTATAATGAATTGTTTTAAATTCTAATTTTAAGAATTTGAGATGGCAAGTAGGTAGGGTTAAAAGTTACACACTGGCCTAGCCACAGTAGCACAGCCATGGTGCCATCTGTGCAATGCTGGAAGCCATATGGAAGATTGGGATTTGGTTCCTGGGTTGACCTCTACACAGCTAGAGTATGTGCATAAGCAAGTGAACCTGGTTGGCCAGGAAGGCTCAGGAGAGGACTGCAGTTTAAGACCTTGTTGGGGGTGATTGTTTCTGTCTTCCACTCTTTCTCTCTTTGAAGAAAGAAATAATTTTTTTTTTTAATTTCATTCAGGCATTGCTGAATTTTCAAATGGCTGTAGCAACAACGTGAATGCCTGTGAGCAGATTTGCCTGCCTGTACCAGGAGGATTGTTCTCCTGTGCCTGTGCCACTGGATTTAAACTCAATCCTGATAATCGGACCTGTTCTTCATATAAGTCTTTCATTGTTGTTTCGATGATGTCTGTAGTCAGAGGCTATAGCTTGGAAATGTCAGATCATTCAGAAGCCATGGTGCCAGTGGCAGGCCAAGGTATGTCGATTCTAAAATAAGTAAGATTTGACTCCATCTAGTGCCAAGTACAAATCTTTGGTGCCATAAAAGCATTTTTTCATCTTTGGCTTTAGCACATATTGAAGCTTGTCTCCCTTTAAGTAAACTCAACATAGAATGGTTCTCAAACTTGAGTGTTCATCAGAAACACTTGAAGCCTATTAAACAGAGATCTTTCCTCCATCCACAGATTCTTCCATCTTAATAGTTTGGGGCAGGGGCAGAGAACTTCATTACAAACAAATTCCCAGGACATGCTGATATTGCTGGCCTGTGGACTCCATTGAGAACCACAGGTTTAGAACAGAATAGGATGTAGTGGGACTTTGCAGGAGTATTGCAGAGCTGGTGTTCAGGAGAAATATTTCTGACCATTTGTGGATATTTAGGGCAGAGGGCATTCTACTTACTATTTAATAAGGTACTAAAGAGGCCACAGATACAATTTCTTAATGTACATTTGATGAATTGAAGTGAAAGAGTTCATGCTATTAATCTGTCCTTACTACTTCTGCAGTGCTTCATGGTTGCATACAGTGCTTGTAAAAATGATAACTTGTCTCTTAGTGAACCAAGGTTTTTAGGTGCTCATGGCTACAAGAGGATCTAAACATTCAGTAGCAGCCAGAGCTATTTGTTATGGGGAATAATATACTATTTAGAAACCAAGGTCTGGGTTGTGCTGTGTTTATTGCAATGGGGAAACAAGAGTATTGTCTGGTAACAATGGGATGACCACAGCAAGGGACTGGACTGCAGGTTTGAGAGAAAGGACAGACATTTAAAAGTTCTTAGAACATCCCGTCTAGAACATTGTTTAATGATCTTTTCTTAAACATTCTAGGACGAAATGCACTGCATGTGGATGTTGATGTAGCCTCTGGCTTTATTTATTGGTGTGACTTTAGCAGCTCTGTGGCATCTCGTAATGCTATCCGTAGAATTAAACCAGATGGGTCTTCTTTTACAAACATAATTACATATGGAATTGGAGTAAACGGAGTCCGCGGTATTGCAGTGGACTGGCTGGCAGGTATGTAAGCTATGTAGCCGTTTTATTGAAGAGCCGTTTTGCATTTGTTTCTCTGTCATCTCATTTTGTTAGAGAGTTTAGCCTAGCTATAGGTGCAACAAATTTGTTTTTGTAGACATTTATTGAGATCATTTGAGATAAATAGAGTTGTGCATTTAGATTAACCTATGTCTATTAGATAAATGAAAGGTATTTTAGTTGACAGATTCATAATAGATTAATCATCTCATTTTATTGTATTATTAACATAATAGAAATTATAGACAAAAATGGCTAGAAGATAATAAATTATGTGGATTTGCTTTATCACACTTAGATTCACACCTGATTTCTTAATTTAAAGATGTCTAAGTTTTCAGAGAAAGGGATACTAAAATGTAATGTGAGCCATAAAATAATATTCATTTACTTTAAAGCTCCGAGCTCTTTTCATTGCCAAATTTTTAGTTGCTTCCTCTTGGTAACATATAAAATTCCTTTTTTTATATTAATTTAATTGTATTGATTCATACACTTCAGTGTGAATTACCATGCATTTTTAAATGATATGCTGGAAAATAAATGTATTATAATTTTGGGGATGTAATCTAATTCTATACAAAATAGATATAATATGTCCTTTCAAGCTTGGCATGTATATATCCACTAGAAATATTATTGTATATTATGAAAATCTAGGTACTATAGTAAGTTTATTGTATATAGCAAGTATAGTACTATGGTTAAATAAGACTTTGTTTGGGTTTCTAAATCTGAGTCTTGATTACAAATGTACTATTCTTAAGGATGGAGAGATAAAGCAGAGGTTAGGAAACTATGTAGCTTAGAGTCTGTTTTAGCTGGGACCAGCAGTTGGCATAATGGCTATGTCGCTGGACACCCATGTAGTGGACTATGGTTCAAGTCCTGGACCCGGTGGCTTAAACTCACGCCCAGTATATGTGTGTGCATGCCCAAGGTCCTGAGAGGAGGATGGAGGAGAAGGGATTGTGGTGTGGTCATCCCCCCCCCGCCAGGGGGTGATTTCTTGCTTTTCGTTTGTTTCTGTCTTTCTGGTGAGCACACGCACCCTATAGCAAAAACTTCTCAAAAAAAAAAAAAAAAAAGAGTCTGTTTTAGTTAATAAAGTTTTACTGGAACACAGCTATACTTATTCATTTGTGCATTATCTGTGACTGCTTTCATGTTACAATGGCCTTGTGAAAGAATGCATGCACTCTGAAAGACCTAAAATATTTGCTGTCTGGCTTTTACAGAAAAAGTTTGCCAACTCTTTATTAAAGGATTGGATATATATAAAACAAATAGAGATAGATAATGAAAAAATATATCAGTAACATACTTTATATTGAACTGATTTCTGTAGAGATATTTCAGTCAGATACAGAAACAAAATATGTGTAGCAGTATTGATAATTCACTAACAGACTATCTACTCTATGAAATCAGTAACTTAGGATACTTTCTTTCTTTCTTTCTCTCTTTTTTTTTTTTTGAGTGGTTTTTGCTATAAGGCGCATGCGCTTGCCAGACAGAGAGACAGAAAGTGAGAAATCACCCCCCAGGGGGGATGGCCATGCTGGAGCACACGCACCCTATAGCAAAAACTTCTCAAAAAAAAAAAAAAAAGAGTCTGTTTTAGTTAATAAAGTTTTACTGGAACACAGCTATACTTATTCATTTGTGCATTATCTGTGACTGCTTTCATGTTACAATGGCCTTGTGAAAGAATGCATGCACTCTGAAAGACCTAAAATATTTGCTGTCTGGCTTTTACAGAAAAAGTTTGCCAACTCTTTATTAAAGGATTGGATATATATAAAACAAATAGAGATAGATAATGAAAAAATATATCAGTAACATACTTTATATTGAACTGATTTCTGTAGAGATATTTCAGTCAGATACAGAAACAAAATATGTGTAGCAGTATTGATAATTCACTAACAGACTATCTACTCTATGAAATCAGTAACTTAGGATACTTTCTTTCTTTCTTTCTCTCTTTTTTTTTTTTTGAGTGGTTTTTGCTATAAGGCGCATGCGCTTGCCAGACAGAGAGACAGAAAGTGAGAAATCACCCCCCAGGGGGGATGGCCATGCTGCAATCCCTTCTCCTCCATTCTCCTCTCGGGATATTGGGCATGCACGCACATGCACCCAGCGTGAGTTTTAAGCCACCGGGTCCGGGACGCGAACCGCAGTTGACTACATGGGAGTCCAGCGACATAGCCATTACGCTAACTGCTGGTCCCACTTAGGATACTTTCTATTCATTATACTATCATTATAGCATTGCCTCTTTATTCTAGCTTTTATATTGTGTTATAATGCCCAAAGGGAATGAAGTGTTTTGTGACTTTTAGGAAGTCTATGGAGGGAAAACAACTACATTAGTTAGAAAGACTAGGAAAAGACCTCAAGTTAATCTTAAATAAAAAGAGCACTTGATAAGGTTGTTACCTGGGATGTTGCTGGCTCTCTCTCTTTCCTACTTATATCATGTTGAAGTAGAAGTTGTAATGTCGTATATTTAGTCTTTGAAGTAGGTGTTAAACATTTAGTGCTTCAAGTAGAAAAGAAAGGAGATTCTGGAAATAGATCTTTCAGCTCTGATGTTTGCTATGAATTCTAATCTGCTTTAGAAGCTGAAGATAGACACATTCTCTCTAAATTTGAAGAAAGAATCAACTTAGTTCCTCAAAACAAATATTTTTCTAAGTGTAAACTGAGATTTATTAAGCCAAATATACAGACCCAAACCAAAATTTTGTGCTCAATTTGAAAATGTGACCCTTTTGTCTGCTTGGTTTTCCATCAGTATGCTCTCTCATTTTCCTGTAGGAAATCTTTATTTCACCAATGCCTTTGCATCTGAAACTCTGATAGAAGTTCTGCGGATCAATACCACTTACCGCCGTGTTCTCCTTAAAGCCACAGTCGATATGCCTCGGCATATTGTTGTAGACCCCAGGAACAGATACCTCTTCTGGGCTGACTATGGGCAAAAACCAAAGATTGAACGATCGTTTCTTGACTGTACCAATCGAACTGTGCTTGTATCAGAGGGCATCGTCACACCACGGGGCTTGGCAGTGGACCATAGCAATGACTACATTTATTGGGTCGATGATTCTTTAGATATAATTGCAAGGATCCGTTTTGATGGAGAGGGATCTCAAGTGATTCGTTATGGCAGTCGTTACCCAACTCCTTATGGCATCACTGTTTTTGGAAATTCTATTATATGGGTAGATAGGAATTTAAAAAAAATCTTCAAAGCTAGCAAGGAACCAGGAAACACAGAGCCACCAACAGTGGTAAGAGACAATCTCAATTGGCTAAGAGATGTGACCATCTTTGACGAGCAGGTCCAGCCTCGATCACCAACAGAGGTGAACAACAACCCTTGTTTGGAAAATAATGGTGGATGCTCCCATCTCTGTTTTGCTCTGCCTGAATTGCACACCCCAAAATGTGGCTGTGCCTATGGAACCCTGGAAAGTGATGGCAAGAGCTGTGCCATTTCAACAGAAAATTTCCTTATCTTTGCCTTGGATAATTCCTTGAGAAGTTTACACTTGGACCCTACAGACCATAGTCTGCCTTTCCAAGCAATAACTGTGGAAAGAACTGCCATTGCTGTGGTCTATGACAACATAAATAATAGAATCTACTTCACACAAAATTTAGACTCTGAACATGGTCAGATTTCCTATGTCAGCCTGAATTCAGAGATCCATTCTCCAACTGTCATTGTTTCAGGTAAGTGTACTCCAGGTACAGTTTACCTTGGGAGTAGCTACATGGGGTCAACACATGTGGATGACTGAGTGTCTCTAGTACACCTTGAGACTCTAACACCTTTGCATGTGTGTCCAGATATAGGGACTGCTGATGGCATTGCCTTTGACTGGATCAATAGGAGAATTTATTACAGTGACTACAACAACCAGACAATTAATTCCATGGCTGAAGATGGTTCTATGCGCACTGTGATAGCCCGCGTCTCAAAGCCAAGAGCAATTGTGTTAGACCCCTGCCGCGGGTATGCCAAGGGTTTCTTTATTATTTCTGTCTGCTTGTTATTGGAAGGAGTGGGGCCTGAAGTTATTTTATGTTCATAATATCAACATTTTAAGAGCTTTTAACACTATGGCCATAGATTCAAGGATGAAAGAGTATCAGGTGATTTTACCTGGGAGGGGGCAGGGTATAACTCCATTTGATGATAAAGATTGTCAGTGTACTGGGAAGTCAACGATCTGACTCAGTGTATCTCTTTTAAGCAAATTCTGGAGGTAGAAATGGAGCAGGGTTCCCCTCCCCCCATTTTGACGACAGTTGGCAATTAAAGAATGCTACCATTTGTTTTTAAGTAAAAAGGACTATGAATTAACTATGACTCCTTTTGGATAACTAGGTTCCTGTACTGGACAGACTGGGGAACTAATGCCAAAATCGAGAGAGCCACACTGGGAGGAAATTTCCGGATGCCTATTGTGAACAGCAGTCTGGTCTGGCCCAGTGGGCTTGTTCTGGACCATGAGGATGACCTTCTGTACTGGGCGGATGCTAGTCTGTACGTGTCTTTGGTTAGCATTTGGTTATTCATAAGAAGAGTTCTTTTTCCACTTCTAAAGAAGAGGGATTTGTGCAACCTGATGAAACATAATATGTCAGATAGAAGTTGCTAAATGTTGAATCATAGTTTTAGGAACTGTATTGTATTCTATCTTGGTGAACATACATGTAAAAATGAATTTATGTCATGAGATTGAGTAATTTTAAACTAAACAACATCTAAAGATCCATGCTATATACATCTATAATTTTAGCTATATTTATAAATTACTCAGTTTATAATCTACAGGCCCCAGGTAACTTCATAAAATAAGAACTCTTAAATGGATCCTGATATTAAAGTTTTCTTTAGGGAGGGACTTCAGCATTCAGTGTCTTATTAAAAATACCTTTCTTTAGTCTTTGACTTTTGGCTATCTTCTCAGATTATTTCTTCTTTGGTAAACTTCTCAGCAAATTTCATGTTTCTTTATAAACTTTTGTCAGCTTTAATTTTGTGTGTAACTTCTCCAAGTAATCCCCAAATGTCTCACTTTCTGGTCATCCCAATGGAATAGCTGAAGAGATGAAACTATTTTGCTTATTATGGCTTATGTCTTTATGTCAGGGATCTTAACTTTTCTTATTTCCTCATGATTTTGGTCTTGTGACATCAGACACCGAATATCCTAATCTTTTCTTCATTTTCTCATGTAAATGAAAGCAATAATGTTTTGTGACTAAATTTGAATTATTCAAGGTAAGCACCTCAAAGTATTCAGTATAGGTAAGAGAATAAGAAGGAAAGGTAGTAACATTTTATTGCGAGTCTGCCATGTATGGGTTCAAAACACTGAGTAAACCATTTCATAATGTTCTCCTATTTCTATTTTCAGCCTACTTCTTTTGCAGAATTACTTGTAGGTTGTATTAATATTTGGTAAATGATTTATATAGGTCATTATTTGATAAGTAACCAAGACCTCCCATTACCTGAAGAAACATTCTAGTTGCCATATGTTCCCCATCAGAACAAAGTTGGGACTTGTGTGAAGGAATGGTTAGACCCAGGCATTGGGCTACCAGTTGAAAAACTTATTCTTTCTGGATTTCAGCATATATTTGTTGGTTTATTTGTACTTCATTTTAGGCAGAAGATTGAACGCAGCAGTCTAACAGGCACAAATCGTGAAATCATTGTCAGCGCAGTCTTTCATATTTTTGGCTTGACTCTCTATGACCAGTATATCTACTGGACAGACTTTTACACCAAGAAAGTTTACCGAGCTAACAAATATGATGGGTCAGGTCAGATTGCAATGACCACAAGTATGCCTGTCCAGCCAAAGGGCATCTCCACTGTTGTGAAGAACCAGCAACAGCAGTGTAGCAATCCTTGTGATCAATTTAATGGGGGCTGCAGCCATATCTGTGTACCAGGTAAGACCTTGCCCATGAAGATAAAACTGGTAAGGGGGATGGGAGGAGTACTTAGGTCTAAAAGGTAAAATAAATAAATACATAAATAAATATCCAAATTCTCCTTGATTATCAGGTAATTTATAAAATCGATTTGAGAGGAAGATTTTCATAGTTTTTTTTTTCCCCTCTATTCTATATGAAGTCCTGTTATGAAAGTATTTTAAGTTTATCCAGCTTTATGGAGGTAGAAAGCAAGATAAGGACTTTGGCTGCCCTACTTCATGACCTGAATAGGATTCCACTAATTAGCTTACCTTCCTTATAAAATAACTTAATTTTCCTGTTTAGGAGGAATTGTTTGTAGTTAGAAATATTCTGGTGACATTTCAGAGTGTGATATTATGAGTTTCATGGTGATAACAAATTTATAGAATGATGTGCCTTTTGATTACTGCAGCTTTACAAATTTTGCCGAGAAAAGAAGTATCAGTGATATTAAACATCATAGGTAGTTGTTTAAAGATTAAGGTGAATCAAGACATTTATTAGAGTTTCCACGGCTTATCCATAGGGCGCTCAGTGTAGAAGCTGTTGCAAGTGCTGTTGCTGTTTTGGAGGGGGCAATATGAGTGGCTGTTACAACAATCTTTTTTTTTCTTTTTCTTCAGGTCCAAATGGTGTTGAGTGCCAGTGTCCCCATGAAGGTCATTGGTATCTGGCCAACAACAATAAGTACTGCATTGTGGACAATGGTCAACGGTGTAACGCATCCTTTTTCACTTGCCTCAATGGGAAATGCATCTCGAAGGAGTGGAAATGTGATAATGACGATGACTGTGGTGATGGCAGCGATGAGCTGGAAAATGTCTGTGGTGAGTTGGACTCTTAGGACAAATGTCTTTATCCCCAGTGTTTGGTACAGAATTCTGCTATGTGTAATGGGTTTGAGATGTCTGACATCCTATTAGAGTTGAAAACATTTACTCTGATACTCCAGACCACATTTCAGTATCAGTTACTGTAGTGGTTAAGAGCAAAAGCTTCAAAGCCTGGCTATGCCAGGATTGTTAACTGAATAGCTCTGGGCAAGTTACTTAACCTTCCTGAGCCTCTGACATCTCATCTGTAAAATGGGGCTTTAGCTAGGGTTCTTGTGAAGAGTAACAATACATAGAAACACCTAGTCTGGGGTGTGGTGCGTGGGACTAAGGGTTCCGATAGGAGATTGTTGTTTTATTAGTTTTTATAGTAGAAACGTCATTAATTCAAATATTTTACTGAAATCACTACTTTCTATCTGAATGAAGTGAATAAAACACAGTATACTTTTTCAGAGCATTCTGAGGTTAGTTACATTTTTTCTAGTGGGTTGTAGAGAGGCTAGGAAATGAACCGCATTTGTATGCTTTTCTGTGACTGGGATCAATTTTCAAATTGATATTATAGGAAAATGGAGTGACTTTAGTTTTTCCTTAGATATTTCATTTGTTGGAAGAAGTGTAAAACATACTGTGCTTAATTTAACTAATTTAAAGTTATCTCACTTTGCATGCAGTCCGATTTGCAGCCCTTTTTGCCTTGGAAGGTAAACTCAAAGTGTCCATTCTATTTAATTTTATCTTTTTTGAAATTAGGATGATGCTTTAATCAACATGTTTAAAAATGTTTTTTCCTCTTAGCATTCCACACCTGCCAGCCGACAGCCTTCACCTGTGCCAATGGGCGATGTGTCCAGTACCGTTATCGCTGTGATTACTATGACGACTGCGGTGACAACAGTGATGAGGAAGGGTGCCTGTTTGCTGAGTGCAATGCCACCACGGAATTCACTTGCAATAATAGAAGGTGCATACCTCTTGAGTTTGTCTGCAATGGAGTCAACAACTGCCATGATAATGAAACTTCAGATGAGAAAAATTGCCGTAAGTTAATCTTAAGTACTTAATGTTGTTGGGTCTTGAAATCTTAGGTTTTTATATAAAAATGAAGTATTCCATTTAAAAAAAATTGCTATAGGGTGCATGTGCTCGCCAGCAATGAGAGAGAGAGAGGGAGAGAGAGAGAGGAAGAGAGAGAAAGTGATAAAGCACCATGAGCACTCTGCAGACCCTTCTCCTCCATTCTCATCTTGAGATTTTTTTTTTTTTTTTTTTTCTATAGGGCATGTGCGCTCGCCAGACAGACAGAGACAGAGAGACAGAAAGCAGGAAATCACCCCTCATGGGGGATGGCCACCGGGTCCAGGACTCGAACTGCGGTCGACTACGTGGGAGTCCAGCGACATAGCCATTATGCTAACTGCTGGTCCCCTCATCTTGAGATTTTGAGTATGCATATACACATGTCTGGTGTGTTTTTCAAGCCACTGAGTCCGAGACTTGAACTATGGAGTCGGCTATGTGGGATCCAGCTGCCCTAACTGCCATCCTACCTGGCTGGCTCCCAAAATACAGTATTCATTTCAAACATAAATTCTCTTTTAATATATTCTACTAAATGGTTTTAAAACAACTTTACCTAATATTTGAATTATAAACTTAAATTGATGGATCTGTACAACCACTGGATATTTTAACTTTGAATATTTTGTCTTTGGTTTATATATCTGCTAGATTAAAAATTAATTTGATAAAATTTTTTGATTGTTTTAAAGTGTTATAAGTAATTACTGACAAATGATTATATAAGTACATTGTGGCTAATGTTTGTTTTGCAAAAAGCTATCTGGTACCACGTGAACTAAAATATTTTTTCCCTATAATTTTTCTGGTAAGTTGCTTTTTAGTTCATTGATTTTTCCAAACTTTGTGTTTTAGCATCTTAGGAAAACAAAGGAGAAGAGAGTTAAGTTCAAGTAAGATATTTTCAGTTTGGATATATCCACGTTTTGCTGCTTTTGTAGGTGGAGTAATGCAACATCTGCTGTTTTTATTTATTTGCTTTTTGCTGTAGGATATGTAAGTGAGACAGAGAGAGAGAGAGAGAGAGAGAGAGAGAGAGAGAGAGAGAGAGAGAGAGAAAATGGGTAATCACTCCCCAGGGGGGATGGCCTTGCCATGAACCCTTCTCCTTCATTCTGTCATTGAGATTTTGGGCACACGTGCACATGCGCTGAGAGGATTTTTTTTAAGCTGTTGGGTTCAGGACTTGAACTGCACAGTTGGCTGCCTTAACCTCTCCACTACCTGCTGGTCTTGGGTCTGCTCTTTATAAAAAGTTTTATCATGGAAAATTTCAAACATACGTCAAAGGAGAAAGAGTAGTACAATGTGCCCGTCAACAAGCTCCAATATTTATCAACACATGCAAATCTTGTTTCATCTCTCTCTTCCAACATGTTCTAGGACAATATTTTAAAACAACTCCTAGGCGTGGATTTCACAGAAAGACTTTCTTTTTTTTTTTTTTTTTTTAAGTTTATTTCAAAAGGAGGAGAGAGAGAGAGAGCGAGAGAGAGAGAGAGCGAGAGAGAGAGAGAGCGAGAGAGAGAGAGAGCGAGAGAGAGAGAGAGCGAGAGAGAGAGAGAGCGAGAGAGAGAGAGAGCGAGAGAGAGAGAGAGCGAGAGAGAGAGAGAGCGAGAGAGAGAGAGAGCGAGAGAGAGAGAGAGCGAGAGAGAGAGAGAGCGAGAGAGAGAGAGAGCGAGAGAGAGAGAGAGCGAGAGAGAGAGAGAGCGAGAGAGAGAGAGAGCGAGAGAGAGAGAGAGCGAGAGAGAGAGAGAGCGAGAGAGAGAGAGAGCGAGAGAGAGAGAGAGCGAGAGAGAGAGAGAGCGAGAGAGAGAGAGAGCGAGAGAGAGAGAGAGCGAGAGAGAGAGAGAGCGAGAGAGAGAGAGAGCGAGAGAGAGAGAGAGCGAGAGAGAGAGAGAGCGAGAGAGAGAGAGAGCGAGAGAGAGAGAGAGCGAGAGAGAGAGAGAGCGAGAGAGAGAGAGAGCGAGAGAGAGAGAGAGCGAGAGAGAGAGAGAGCGAGAGAGAGAGAGAGCGAGAGAGAGAGAGAGCGAGAGAGAGAGAGAGCGAGAGAGAGAGAGAGCGAGAGAGAGAGAGAGCGAGAGAGAGAGAGAGCGAGAGAGAGAGAGAGCGAGAGAGAGAGAGAGCGAGAGAGAGAGAGAGCGAGAGAGAGAGAGAGCGAGAGAGAGAGAGAGCGAGAGAGAGAGAGAGCGAGAGAGAGAGAGAGCGAGAGAGAGAGAGAGCGAGAGAGAGAGAGAGCGAGAGAGAGAGAGAGCGAGAGAGAGAGAGAGCGAGAGAGAGAGAGAGCGAGAGAGAGAGAGAGCGAGAGAGAGAGAGAGCGAGAGAGAGAGAGAGCGAGAGAGAGAGAGAGCGAGAGAGAGAGAGAGCGAGAGAGAGAGAGAGCGAGAGAGAGAGAGAGCGAGAGAGAGAGAGAGCGAGAGAGAGAGAGAGCGAGAGAGAGAGAGAGCGAGAGAGAGAGAGAGGGAGAGAGAGACAGAGCAGCACTCCAACAGAGTCCTCGTGCTGCAACCTACTCCCGGCCCCAGCTGGTCTGAGGTCATGTGCACACATGTGCCTGGTGTACTCAGGAAGGTCTTTAGATGTGAACCTGGAACCCATTTTTACTGCACCTCTATCTGGCCCACTGATAAAACATTCTGAAAGACAATTAACATGCCATTTTAATGCCTGGTGAATCAATAATACTTACTGAAAATATCATCAAGTACCCAATTCATGTTCAGATTTTGTTACTTATCCACAAAATGTCTTTTTGTTTTTAATCTATTCAAATTAGGGTTGAGACAAGGTCAACAAATTTATCTTGATTTTTTGTTTGTTTGTTTGCTTTTTTAGAGACATTTTTGCTATAGGGTGTGTGTGCTTGCCAGAGAGACAGTGAGACAGAAAGCAAGAAATCACCCCTCTGATTTTAATAACTCTTTAATCACTTTCATACCACAATAGTTTCCACCTTGTTATTCCATGAACAAATTACCTAATTTGTTACCTAATTAGGTAATTTGTTCATGGAATATCCCATGTTCTATATTTGTGTTATTTTTTACAATTATTTTTAAAATGTATACTTTTACCGTACATTACTACATCTTGCAAAATAAATTTGCCCAACATGAACACACTTCCCACCAGTCCAGGTGAAGATATCATATGTGTTATCATCAACCATCCTCCATGTCGGTGTCCCTGAAAAGTCTTGCCTCTCTATTTCTCTCCTTAATTCCTTTCCTCTTACTCTCCCCCATCTCCTACCCTCTTCCCACATTGTCTCCAGTGTCCATAACCATTTTCCATGCCTTCTGTATTTGATTAATTGATCTAGTTGGCTATTCGACTAATTGATCCATTTTGGTTTTTATTAATCCCACTGATTTCTAGTCAACTGAAGTTTTGATTTAGAGATTTGATTATAATAGGTTCAATTCTTTGGTTACAAATACCAATAAATGGAGCTGTGTATTTCCTGTTGTATGACATCACGGGGCACATAATCCTTAGTTGTCCAACTTATTATTTATTTATTTATTTATTTATTTATTTATTTTTTAGAGAAGTTTTTGCTATAAGGTGTGTGCGCTTGCCAGAAAGACGAAAAGAGACAGAGAGATAGAAAATGAGAAATCACGCCCCAGGGGGCATGGCCATGCCACAATCCCTTCTCCTCCATTCTCCTCTTGGGACCTTGGACATGCATGCACATGCGCCCACTGTGAGTTTAAGCCACTGGGTCCGGGACTTGAACTGCGGTCAACTACATGGAAGTCCAGCAACATAGCCATTATGCCAACAGCTGGCCCCTATTTATTTTTTTAATTAAAAAAAAAACCCAAAAACTGCCAGGGTGCATGTGCACTTGCCAGAGAGAGAAAGGAGAGGAAGAAAGCACCCCTAATGGGCCATGGTCACCCTGTAATCCCTTCTCTCCCATGTTTACATCCTGTTACGATTTTGGGCATGTATGTACATGTGCCCAGTGTGTTTTTGTTACCTCGTTTGTTACTTTTTCCAAATTTCAAGAGTCACTTTTCTTTTCTCACTTTTTATTGTTTTTATTTGTACAAAATAGTATACCAAGTTAAAACTCTACAAAAGAGACATTTATAGAAATAGTTCTCTTTTTTTCTTTTTGTAATTTCTTAGTTCTGACTCTGGTGCAGTTGGTAGCATACCAGACTATGGAGCTGGAAGCCATGAACATGTGAGAGAGACAGAGTCAGAGAGAGAGAGAGAGAGAGAGAGATCTCTAATAGGCCCCATGCTGTAATCCACCCCTGGCTCAAGCCAGTCTTACATCATGGATAAGCGCTCCTGTTGTGTTCAGAGAGAAACCTGGATGCGAACCTAGGACCTTTCCATGTGAGTCAGCATTACAGAGTGTCATGTTACGGCTGCACCACTTATTCACTCCCATTTACCGAAGTCTCTAATCCTTGACCTTTTCATTCTTTTGCCTTCGATCTATCTAAAAGTGTGACAATTTTCTGTAGTTTATCTTTTCATTGTTATTATTTTTAGTATATGCTCTCTTTTTTGTTACACACACATAAAAATAGTCCCTTAATATCCTTATTCTTAAATAAAAAAATAGCCTGCTGTTTTATTTATTTATTTATTTTTTGGAGAGATTTTTGCTATAGGGCGCGTGTGCTCGCCAGACAGACAGAGAGAGACATAGAGACAGAAAGTGAGAAATCACCCCCCCAGAGGGGATGGTCATGCCGCAATCCCTTCTCCTCCATTCTCCTCTCAGGATCTTGGGCATGCACGGACACGCGCCCGGCGTGAGTTTTAAGCCACTGGGTCCGGGATGCGAACCGTGGTCGACTACGTGGGAGTTCAGTGACATAGCCATTATGCTAACTGCTGGTTCCCGAAAAATAGCCTGCTGTTTTGAATCTTTCCTTTGTGCTATTAATAATATATCCTAGGAAGGACCAGCAAATGGTGTAATGATTATGTTGTTGGACTCCAATATAGTCAACTGTGGATTGAATCCCAGACCCAGTGGCTAAAAACACACTGCACACAGATACATGTTTCTCTTTTTTTCTTTTTGTAATTTCTTAGTTCTGACTCTGGTGCAGTTGGTAGCATACCAGACTATGGAGCTGGAAGCCATGAACATGTGAGAGAGACAGAGTCAGAGAGAGAGAGAGAGAGAGAGAGATCTCTAATAGGCCCCATGCTGTAATCCACCCCTGGCTCAAGCCAGTCTTACATCATGGATAAGCGCTCCTGTTGTGTTCAGAGAGAAACCTGGATGCGAACCTAGGACCTTTCCATGTGAGTCAGCATTACAGAGTGTCATGTTACGGCTGCACCACTTATTCACTCCCATTTACCGAAGTCTCTAATCCTTGACCTTTTCATTCTTTTGCCTTCGATCTATCTAAAAGTGTGACAATTTTCTGTAGTTTATCTTTTCATTGTTATTATTTTTAGTATATGCTCTCTTTTTTGTTACACACACATAAAAATAGTCCCTTAATATCCTTATTCTTAAATAAAAAAATAGCCTGCTGTTTTATTTATTTATTTATTTTTTGGAGAGATTTTTGCTATAGGGCGCGTGTGCTCGCCAGACAGACAGAGAGAGACATAGAGACAGAAAGTGAGAAATCACCCCCCCAGAGGGGATGGTCATGCCGCAATCCCTTCTCCTCCATTCTCCTCTCAGGATCTTGGGCATGCACGGACACGCGCCCGGCGTGAGTTTTAAGCCACTGGGTCCGGGATGCGAACCGTGGTCGACTACGTGGGAGTTCAGTGACATAGCCATTATGCTAACTGCTGGTTCCCGAAAAATAGCCTGCTGTTTTGAATCTTTCCTTTGTGCTATTAATAATATATCCTAGGAAGGACCAGCAAATGGTGTAATGATTATGTTGTTGGACTCCAATATAGTCAACTGTGGATTGAATCCCAGACCCAGTGGCTAAAAACACACTGCACACAGATACATGTGTGCCCAAGATCCTGAGAGGAGATGAGGAGAAGGGATTGCAGTGTGGCCATCCCCCCTGGGGGTTATTTCTCACTTTGTCTCTCTGTCTCTCTGGTGAGTGCACACACCCTATCGCAAACATATCTCTAATAATAATATATCCTAGGGACCATCATTTCTTTATATATCAATATGTAGAGATATTTTTCATTTCTTTTTAGTTCCATTTCCTCATTATGAGAATATATCGTAGTTTATTTAACCAGGAGCCGGGACTCTTACTGATACCATTTAAAAATGAAAACATACACAATTACAAAACAATCTCTTCTCTCTACCTCTCCCCTTTGTGTCAGCTGGAAATAGTCTCTTTTTATTGTAGCAACTATAGGTAACATAAGTGTCATGGATCTTGCTTCACTGATAGCCTTGAAAATGCCCTCCTTTAGTGGTTTAGAGACTGCAATAGATTGGCTAACATGGATGTTGCTTCTGATACATATTTGGTGGATATGTTCCAAATATTTATCTGGTTGTCTTTTCTAAGCTGATCGCACGTGCCAGTCTGGATACACAAAATGTCAGAATACAAACATTTGCATTCCTCGTGTCTATTTATGTGATGGAGACAACGACTGTGGAGATATGAGTGATGAAAGCCCTACTTACTGCAGTGAGTAAGATAAAACTACTTCTCTTTCTGTGGTTCCTGAGATGCATGACCTTAACTAATAGACAGCTACATAGCCAGGATGTTGGAGCTAACTTCAGTTGTCATCTCAAATTGACCTTGTGAGTAGACGCAGTCGATAGTTGCTATAGGATGTGATTGGAAGATCATGAGAAGCCTCTTCTGTGTTGCCTGCCTACACGCCACATACCTCAAATATTTCTTCCAAAGAACCATTTCTCCTAGTTTTGGAGGCCTTTTGTCTACATGAGTTTCAAGTAGAATTTGTATTTTAATCTTGTTATTTACTCTGAATATGATTATAATGGCAATTAGTAACTGGAAATATTTCCATATCCCTTTAATGTGTTTGAATTTCATAAACCTTTATTTTTTTATGTTTAGAATTTGGATTCCTTTAAGCAATTTTCTGTATTTAGCTCAAATAAAAAGGTTTCCCTGAAGCTTGATAACTTTGAGACTATTAGTGTAAATATATGCATAATTTAAGAATTTAGTAATTGGCTTTCCTTATTATGGGTATATATAGTTAAACTCTGTCATTGGTCCCCTCCCAAGAAAACTGAAGGGTATAGCAATAATTTGTTACCAAGCTAGACTACAGTCTAAGAAGAGGGACCTCTTGTAATCATAGTTGCGTGAGAAAGCAGAATTCAGGACATGGCCATCAGATAGGGCTAGACAGATTGGAGTTATGACTGATTTTTCAGGAACCTGTGCTTTCTTATCAATTTCTCCTCAAAAATCATCAGATATTAGAGGCCATAGCAAGAGAACCTTGCAGACCAGAAAAATTATAAGACCTGATTCAGGTTTGTACCCACATAACTATTTAGGAAATACATCTGACCACAGCTATCAAAGGATGCTTAAGAAAGTAATTGACATTCTCGTATAAGCACAGTCTCCCATTTATTCAAATAAAAGTCCCATTTTGCGAGAATAGATAAGAGGTGAACTTAGCTAATTCTCTAAAATCATGGTTTAACATGGCTAAAACATGGTGTATGAGATGAGCTCAGATATGGTCATATTGTTGTTTTTCCTTTCAGTAATTATTCAATAGAATTTATTTTTGTATAGCAGAAAAAATAGAACCAAGACTTATTTTATATAATTTGTGATTTCATGTATCATAAATATAGTATTTTTGTATTTTTAACATGTAAGATTGATTGGATTGTTGGAATCTAGAAAATAATTCTGGTGTGCTATTGTTTTCCTTCTCTCTCCCATAGTCCTCCTTCTCCACAGAAAACCTGGTAGTGGTTATCCAGGTCAGAGATGTAGGCAAGTTAAGATTGATAGGAATGTGTGTGTGTTTTGCTCATGGGTTTTGTTTTCTTTCCCTCCTCCAGCCGCTCACACATGCAGCAGCAGTGAGTTCAAATGCACCTCTGGGCGTTGTATTCCTCAACAATGGCACTGTGATCAAGAAGCAGATTGTCCTGATGGCTCTGATGAGCCTGCCTCCTGTGGTAAGACAGGAAACAAGCATGAGAGGCAGTAGAATGCAGCCAGACAACCTCCTTATCTTCTGATCTACAGATTAGGGTCATGGCCACTGAATTCTTGTACGCCTTGTTCCTGCTCCCAGGTGGGATGCTGAAACCACACAGCAAAGGTCCTTAAAGACTATTAGTGCAGGGTGCTGTGTGGAGAACTGAGCAGGATGTGGAAATGGCTGGCTGATGCTGCTAAAGCGAGATTATATTGGTGATACACTAAATGCAATGCCTAATTTGTAGAACTCAATTGTCGTTGATTTTGAATTGGAATTTCTGAATTTTGCTTAGCTCTGGCCAATAACACCCTGGGAGGATCTGAAAATAATTGGAATCATAATATATATGTATATATAATCGCGCACGCACATACACACACACACACACACACACACACACACACACACACGGAAGTGGTGTATTATGGACTCACATCCTCTTTCTGTTCTGTCTCTGTGCCAGCTTATGAGGTGACGTACCATAGCCATCTGACAGTCCTGGGAAGCTCTAGGGGCCCTATTTTATTTCTGAATGCAGCTGTACCCTGTTTGTATTTGGAGGCTGCTATTCACCTTTGCAAATTATAACATATATACATGTACATTTAAAAAATATAATTATAAAATTAAAAACATACAGTCTTCCACATTGCCTTTATTTTTTTTTTTTAATTTAACTGCTAGAGGTGTGTAAACTTGCCAGAGAGACAGAATCAGAGAGAGAGAAAGAGAAAGCATCTCCCAGTGGGATGTGGCCATGCTGCAGTCGCTCCTCCATTTCTCCATACTTCTGGGATTTGGGGTACTCATGTACATGCACCCAGCATGTTTCTCAAGCCACCAGGGCCAGCATTCAAACCACAGCCAGCTACGTAATGTATTGTTGATACTCAAAATGTTTGGAGTTTGGGATTAGGAATGTTCATCCTGGATTTGAAGCACTTTGCTGTATCCCCCCTGCCCGCCCCCGCTCCGCTCCCCGCAACCCTCAACGCTGGTTTGTAGAAAGCAAAGGTTTTATAGAAAGCAAAGGGTACATAGAATTTTGAGAATCTATAAAGGAAATAATTTTTAACTTTTAAATAGAATAGTGTTAGATTGGTTCAAATATATGAATTATTGATTCAGATATATGAAGAATAAATACAAGTGTCCAGACTTCTCCATGAGAACCAAAGTCATGGTAGCAACCCTTAGTACCAGTACTTAAATAAAAATAAACACAGAGATTATATGTAAATATAGTCTCATTGTAGTAATTCAAGTAATATATGCATACACACATGCTCACCAGAGAGAGACAGATGGAGAGCAGGAGAAGGAGAGGGAGAATACACCCTCTGATGGGATGTGGTCACGTTGCAATCCCCTCTCCTCCATTTTTTCATCCTGTTAGGATTTTGGACAAGCACGCACATATGCCCAGCATGTTTTTCAAGCCACTGTGCTGGGATTCAAACCGTGGTTGTCTATGTGAGATCTGGTTTCCTTAATCACCAGGGTATGCAGCCAGCTCTACAAATTATATTTTAAAGAAATGACAAGATACATACAAAAAATGGGGCTTTTGGGCCAGCAGGTGGCATGGTGACTAAGGTGCTGTTGGACACTCCCACATGGCTGACCATGGTTTGAGTCCTGGACCTGGTGGCTTGCTTTCTCACTTTCCTTCTCTCTGTGTGTCTTTCTCTAGTCAAATGAAAATAAATGAATAAGTAAAATTAAATAAATAATTCCTTAAAAATGGGGCTCTTATCCTAGTCACCAAAGATAATTAGGGCTTTGCACTGTCAATCAATAACTTTAATCTCAAACCATGGGTCACTTGTATGAAATTCATCGGAGGTCCTACCCTAACTGTATACAACTAGGTAACGCTCAGTTTCAAATTTCCCGAACAATCCATGCTATAGCTAACTTCTGTCAAGTTTTCTGGATTATAAACCATTCTTCACCAAGAGTTCTTTTTGTCTTTTTTCAGTACACCATGAGCAAACATGCCTAAGTGATGAGTTCAAGTGTGATAGTGGAAGGTGCATCTCAAGAGAATGGATTTGTGATGGTGATAATGATTGTGGGGACATGAGTGATGAGGATGAAAGGCACCATTGTGGTAAGTGAAGCCAGCTAAATCCTTTGTAGAGTCATATTACAGGGAAATGCACTGGAGTATTGTTGTTGTTGTTGTATTTGGAGTCAGATTGTCAGGTAAACTTCTCTTTAAATGAATGCACACTGATAGATGTTACCTTTCTTTTTTTACTCTGGATTGTCTGATATCATCCACATAACCACCATAAAATGATGGAAAATGGTTTTATGTTTATTTTTTTCCTTATGCGTTTGGCTAATGAAAATAATGTCCTTCCTCTCTACAGTAGATAGAGAACTTGGCTGGCTACTCCTACAGTGTAACATTTAACTGTACCCCCAGTTTCATCTATTACTCTAGAGCTATATTTGGGGCTGGAACACCATTTCTATTACCACCTGGCATGGAATTCTTAGCTAAGGTGTCTTAGAAGAGTGTCTTTCCATGGCAGTACAGTAAAAAAGAATGGCTCCCTAATGTTTGCATTTGAAGGTAACCTTATATGAGGGGACATTAAAAAGTTCATGGGAGGGACCAGCAGTTAGTGTAATGGCTATATCGCTGGACTCCCATGTAGTCGACCGCGGTTCGAGTCCTGGACCCAGTGGCTTAAACTCACGCCGGGTGCATGTGCGTGCGTGCCTAAGATCCCAAGAGGAGAATGGAGGAGAAGGGACTGTGACATGGCCATCCCCCCTGGGGGGTGATTTCTCGCTTTCTGTCTCTCTGTCGGTCTGGCGAACACTCACGCCCTATAGCAAAAACCTCTACAAAAAAAAAAGAAAAAAAAAATTCATGGGAAAGTGGAATTAAAGTATGAGTTTATTATTTTTTTTATATTTATTTATTTATTTATTTATTTATTTATTTATTTATTTAATTTATTTTTGGAGAGGGAGTCCAGCGACATAACTGTTACACTAACTGCTGGTCCCAGTATGAGTTTATTTTGATGAAAGCCCATTGAAATACATGTATAGTTTTTTCATAATATGCATTTTCCACAAGCCTTTTGAAGATTCCACGTGTGTCAGTGATTTTGTTGGTGGTCCGTAGGTTCATGTATACTCTGTCTACTGAAATGGATAGTTGGCAGTTAAATGTACATGTTTTGTAGCATACCCTTTTCTCATGACTCCCTTTACCAGGAACTCCCTTCTTTTTTCTCCTACTCACCCACATTGAGATTTGATAAACTATACAACAGGTATTAATATTTATATATATTATTATATATATATAATATATATAATAGGATATATTATCCTACAGGTATTAATAATTCTTTATCAGCATCTTATCTCTTCACAGCATGATGCTTCTGACATTTCTTGTGATGTATGCCACTCCTATCCACTGTAATAAAACTTGGCACAGTTGTTCTAAAGTAGTTGAAAACACACCAAATTTTGGGGTAGAAGGACCTAGGTTTGCAACTCCAGCTCTTTCTCCTTTTAGTTTTGTGACTTTGAGCCATTTAGGTAACTGGCATAAAAATACTTATTTCCCATTGTGCTTGTGTAATCACGTATAAACTAACAAATGTTATCAAAATGTAAAGCATTTGCTATCTGAATAACAAAAGAGGAGTGGTTTTCTGAAGCCCTAAATGAAAAAGTAGGATCTTACATTTATTTTATGTAAAACTAAGTGAAGTGTTTTATGTTGATTTTTTTCTGAAAGATTTAGGAACTGTTGGGGGCATTTTTACTGTGATCTGTCATTACTATAGCAGTGTGACTTGTCTACTTGTTATCCTCCCATTTCTTTGCAGTTGTCAGGATGTTAAGTATCTTAAAGCAAGAACTTGGCTGTTGCAATGAGCTCTTGTAGGGTTTCTAATTCTTGTATGCCTTGATTTCAGAGAAAAGGAATTGCTCGAGATCTGAGTTTTTCTGTATAAATAGCAGACCTCCAGCCAGGAGGTGCATTCCCTTAAGCTGGGTCTGCGATGGTGATGCAGACTGTTCTGATGCCTACGATGAACATCAGAATTGTACCAGGAGATCTTGTGCTGAAAATGAATTCACTTGTGCAAACGGGCTCTGTATCCTCAACTCATTCAGGTGAGATGAGGATTTAAAAATTTCCCAGCAGGATGAGCAGATGGTGGTGGGTGGTTCAGGCTGGATTCCACATAGCCTACTTTGCAGTTCAAGTCCTAGACCCAGAGGCTTAAAAACACACTGGATACATGTGTGTGCATACCCAAAATCCTAAGAGGAGGATGGAGAATGGATTGGCATGTGGTCAACCCCCGGGTGGTGATTTCTCATTTTCCCTCTCTCAGTGTCTTTCTCTAGTGAATGTACATGCGCTCCAGTAAAAATCTAAAAAAAAAAAAAAAAAAAAAAAAAATTCCCAGCAAACCTTTAATGTCCATGGGCACAGGGCTGACTCATCTATTAGACAAAGTGACCAAGGTGTCTAGGGCCTGTGGCACTTCTGGTGACTGGGAAAAATGTTTAGATTTCTTATAAAACCAAAACCAAACGAAAGTTTTAGGTCAAAGAAAGTATTTTAATATGTAATATTAATGCATCTGCCTTTATAACAGTGTAGTAATTAAATACAATATTTTTAAGGTAGAAAGGGCTCAAGGAGATAAAAGTGCCCAGAATCCATGAAAGACTCCTTGCTCACAGGGCTAAGGTGATCAGTGAGGTGGTCTTGATAGAAGGACATTCTTTCTTGAAGCTGATGACATGTGGTTTTCCACTTAGAGGCATGGATAAACGAAATATTTCACTTTGCTCTCTGGAGTCCTATCATTTATAATTATAGCACTCACCTTCTGAGTTTTCACTTGGGTATGGACACTCTCTCATATGACTTCTTCAGAGATTACCAGTGCCCATAAAGTGCCTCATTATCTGATGAATGCATTTGATGAACTACAAAAGTTATTTTTAATTAACTTATCACCTAGGGAAAAAGGAATGCAATTATTAGCTTTGGACCCACATTTCTTATGGTAGTAACCAGCACCTGGGGAAATGGTGGGAATATAAAATACTGGTTTATTCTAGAGTTGTAGCTTGATTGGGTGGATGAAGATTCTTGGGGAAAAGGGACTATAGACATTGGTGATCTTGTTACTGAAATTGTCAAACCAGCATTCAGATAGCTAGAAGAGGAAGCAGAGCCCCAAGTGGGCAATAACTGAGACTTGTCAACCCCTCCAATAGTGGTACTGGGTCTCTAACTCAGGTGTGACTGGCGCAATGACTGCGGTGACTTCAGCGATGAGAGGAACTGCTCATACCCCACCTGCCATGAGCATCAGTTTACCTGTCAGAATGGGCGCTGCATTAATGAGGCCTACGTCTGTGATGGACAAAATGACTGTGGAGATGACTCTGATGAGCTGAGTCACCTGTGCCACACCCCAGAAGCCACATGCCCACCTCACCAGTTCAAGTGTGACAATGGGCACTGTATCGAGATGGTAAAAGTCTGCAACCACCTGGATGATTGCTCTGACAACAGTGACGAGAAAGGCTGTGGTGAGTATAATAGAAGATTTGGGAAAATAAGAAAGGCGAGATCAAATGTAGATAATCAACCCTTTATGACTTATCAAGACTTTCTACTCTATCTTTGAAGGAGAAAAATGCCAGAAAATTCCTATCGGCAAGGATTTCTTGGTATATAAGGTAGTACACAAATTCAATTAGACAATCAGAAAGAACAGAAGATGAACAAATGCTAAAGCCATCATTTAATAGTATTGCTAAATAAGGTGTCCAAGAATGAAGAGAATGTTGTTGATTGTCTTTGAATCCTTAGAATATCTTGTTGGGATGGACTCTTCATGGATTACTCAGTGCATGAAGTAATTTTTAATCTGTTGCTTCTTGCTGAATAGAGAACGTCCTTTCTTCCCTGTTCATGTGTGACAGGGCCAGCCAGAGGTACCGCCAGTGTTCAGTGTATGCTGTCTGGTGAGAGGCACATGTGTGCTCTTTCATGGCTCCATGCTCAGTGGCATTACACTGATAGCTTGAGGTTGGCTACATGAGTAGTCACACCAATAAAGTAGAAGACACTGTGAATCAAGAGCTTTAATTTTTTTCTCAGAGACCTGTTTTCCCAGCACACTGGCCAGGCACTTTTCTTGTCTTTATCCTGTATACATCCATTTTAAAGTTCTTGGTGAAGAGGAGATTGGTGGTCAGCTGTGGTGGCTCAGTGATAATGTGATCCTCCACAATGACAAAGCCATATGGAAAGGTGCTGCAGTCTCCCTCTATGTGCTGGGTGTGCGTGTGCATGTTCATGATTCTGGTGGCTAGAGCTTGGGGTGGTTGTGGTTTAAAGACTCCCTTGAAGGTGTCTCTCTCCACCCCACCTTATGGAAAAAAGAAATAAGCTTAAAAAAAAGAGAGAGAGAGAGAACAGTGCTAGGTATAGGATTAGAAGTCAAGTCAGTTGTATTAGTTGTTAAAACCACTGGTGAAGGATTGAAATGGGGAAGACATGCAAAAGTCATGATTTTTTAAATAATCCACTGCCTTTGAGAATCCCTCATTGTGTGTCATCTTGCAGCATGATTAATTAAGAATTGGCACCATCCAGTAGGAATTTTTACTTTGGATCGTGATGGTGGGTCTGTGGATGACATTTTAGGTTTTCTGATAACTGTCTTTTGCCTACAGGCATCAACGAGTGCCAAGACCCTTCAATCAGTGGTTGTGATCACAACTGCACAGATACCCCAACCAGTTTCTACTGTTCCTGTCTTCCTGGTTACAAGCTTATGTCTGACAAGCGGACTTGTGTTGATATTGATGAATGCAAGGAAACACCCTTTGTCTGTAGCCAAAAGTGTGAGAATGTAGTAGGTTCCTACATCTGTAAGTGTGCTGCAGGCTACATTCGAGAACCAGATGGAAAGACCTGCCGGCAGAACAGTAACATCGAGCCCTATCTCATTTTCAGCAACCGTTACTATCTGAGAAATCTAACTGTGGATGGCCAATTTTACTCCCTCATTTTGCAAGGCCTAGGCAATGTTGTGTCATTAGATTTTGACCGGGTAGAAAAGAGATTATACTGGATTGACATACAGAGGCATGTCATTGAGAGAATGTTTCTGAATAAGACAAACAGGGAGATTATCATAAATCACAGATTACCAGCTGCAGAAGGTCTGGCTGTAGACTGGGTTGCCAGGTAAGAAAACACTGATAAACTTTTGAAAAGTTAAAATGTAAAAAAAACTAGAATTATATTTTCCTCTTGATAGGGTTTAATATGTGGACACATTTAATATTTCTATATGTTTTTTTCTGCTTCATACTTAAGACTCAGACACCATGAGACCTAAACTCTAGTGATTTTAAGAATTTGTGGTATTATTTTTATGAGGTGGGGCATCACAAAGGAGGAAAGAGCACTGCTATTGCTGATCGTTCAGTTAAGTGGAGACGCAATGAAGGGATGATCCATTGGTTCAGTTGGTTCATTCAGCCATTTAAATATGCTTCCTAATCGGGCCAGCAAGATGGGATGGTGGTTAAGATTCTGGATTCCCACAGGGTCAACCACACAGTTCAAGTCCCAGACCCAGTGGCTTGAAAACTCACACCTGATATGTGGTCAAGTCTCAGACCCAGTGTCTTGAAAACTCACACATGATATGTGGTGTGTGTGTGTGTGTGTGTGTGTGTGTGTGTGTGTGTGCACATGCCCAAAATACTGGAAGAGAATGGAGAAGAAGGGATTGCGGTGTGGCTATCATCTCTGGGGGATGATTTCCACTTTCTCTCTCTCTTTCTGCCTCTCTCTGGTGAACCCATGCATCCGATGGAAAAAGAATCTAAAAAAAATCCCAAAAACCAAATAAACGAAAAACTTCCTGAGTAGCCCCTACATGCAATGACAGTAGATATCTGGAGGTGACCAAGGCCGACATGGCCCTTGCTCTCCTGGAGTCCACAGCCTTGTTTACAATTGCTAGCCATTCCCGGCCTGGGCTGGTCATGAAGTTGAGAATGGCTACCCTGAAACTCTTTCCTGATAGAAACTGAGGGCTTTTAAGGGAAACCAGTGATAGTTTAAAACTACCAGGTGAAGCACACTTCTTAACATCTTACTGAATATTTAATTTATGAGATACTTGGCAGCATAAACTGGTATATAAATGCCTGTGACATTTATAGTAGGCATTTATGCTATAGATGTTCTCACTGGAGTCAGCCCAGACTTCTAGAGGGCTCTTCCTCACACCCCCGTTTCTCCATCTTAAAGGTGAAGATTATAAACTGATGGTAGTGGGAGAGTTTGCTCCCTAGTTCTCCCTGAACAATAAGTGTTTGCTAAATAACAAATGAAACATTGACTACATGAAAACAGTATTTTAGGTATAGGGCCTCTACTATGTGTGAAAAAGTATGGTGATTCATGATTTCCAGGAACAGGTCTAACCATAGAACTGCTCCTGTCCCCATTCTTTGCTGTAGTACAGGGAAATCTAATATTTTAACTCCATTCCACCCTCTCTCTCAAAAATTGGGAGAATAATAGTGCCATGCTCCCCCCCGCCCCTCGGATTTCAGCTACTTTCCTGTCTATCTGGGCATTTTTTTTTTTTTTAAGAGAGGTTTTTGCTATGGAGTACGTTTGCTCTCCAGAAAGATAGAGAGAGACAGACACAGAAAGTGAGAAATCACTCTCTGGGGGGATGGCCACATCACAATCCCTTCTCCATTCTTCTCTCGGGATTTTGGGCACATACACGCCCGTACCCAGTATGAATTTCAAGCTGCTGGGTCCAGGACTCAAACCACGGTCGACTACGTTGGGAGTCCCACAACATCACACCATCTGCTGTTCCCTTGGTGTGTTCTTGACTAGAGGAGAGATTTACATACATGTGTAGTAGTGAGAAGGATGCAGCAAGAAAGTCTGGGTAAGGGTAAAATTTCCCGTCTGAGGCCCAGGAAGAAGCACAACCATTCCTTAAAGCATGAAGGGAGAGTAGAGCCCAGTTACATGTATGTTGTTAGGGAACATTGCTGACATAATAACTAAGTTAGAAACATATCCCTTCAGTATTTCTGCTCTTAACACAAGAGTGTTTGGTTAATGAACAGGAAAGCAGTCAGCTCAACAGAGTAAAGTGCCCCATGGCTAGCTGGTCTACCAGGACTTGAATTCCTGCTCTACCATTTAGTAATTATACAACCTCAGGACCTCAGCAGTCTCAGCAAGAAAACAGGAATAATAATAGCAACTTCTTTGAAGAGTGTTGTGATCTTAAGTAATAAAACATTGGGTCGCTGAGAAAGTCATGACACATTTTTGCATTAAAAAAACAAAGAAAAAATATATCATGATTTTCCTGATGACATAATATTTTAAAACGTCCCTGGTCTAGGGCCTGGCATTTAATTAAGTGTCCAATAAATGGCTATTATTCCTATTCTTAGCCTCTACAATAATGGACTTCAAGAATGTGACCACCTCATTCAGAAAAAATTTACCCAAGTGAATTAACTGGCAATTTAACCAGCAAGGCTTGTACATTTATACATACTCATTCTCTCATCCACAAGCCTAAACAGGTGTGACAGACCTAACAGCTAAATATTCTGATATGTACCATGGTTGGATCAGAACTGACCTCTTGAAAAGAGGCATTTAAGCCTTTTCAGAGGGAAAATCATTCTCCTTCCAGTTGTAATTGAGTGTCCAGTACTAAATGACCTTCCTATTCTAGGGGCATTGAACTCTTTGGAATGTTATGGATACTTTAAGATTCTGGTGAAAGCTATGAATGCCTTGCTGGATAACTCTAGAATGAGATGTGACCCCAGAATTTTCTATATGACAATAACCTTTAAGTGGGAATTGTAACTCAACCTCTTGCATCTTGCTGGATATATGCATTTATATTCACACAATTTTACACTGATTTTAGAGGGTTCCCACCCCCCTCAGCTTAGGCTTCCCTGACACCAGATTAAAGATCTTAGGGTAAGAACACCTGCCTTGTAGGAAAGCATGGGTTTTATTGCATAGTATTAGGTTATTGGGAAAGTCATGACATATTTTTCTTTGTTTTCTATGCAAAAATAAGACTTTCCCAACAACCCAATAATTTATAATATATAAAATTGAAATAGCCTGAGGTAAGCGTTTCTAACAGATTCTAGTACATTTCAAAAGCTTCTGAGGTTTGAAAGTAAAATGGATTACAGGGTATAAAACTCACTTGCCATTCTAGTCTTACAGGTTGAGGACTGGGTAAAGCTGCTCTTGTTCTTAAAGATGTCATTATAGTTTCCTTGTGCAGTTGTTGACAAGCCTGTTTCCTCAACTCCATTATGTAGACTATAGTTCAGGACAGTCACTTTTTTTTTTTATTCTTATATATTTTTTAAACATTTGATTGCTCTACATCATTTGGCTTGTAAAGAGACTTTGCCCAACATGAATTACATCTCAGACCAGCCCCGTTGAGAATACTATACACGTTACCATCAACGAGTAATAAACCATTTCTGTGCAGGACAGTCACTTCTGCTTCCCTGTTCTAAGCTTTTGCATTGCCTGGAAAGGATGCCTTATACTTCATGAGGAAAGTAAAACTAGACTTCTAGAGTGAGGTGTGACCTCCAGAATTCTCTATGTGACAATACTTTTAAGTGTTAATTGTAGCCCAACTTCTTGCATCTTCCATTTCTTTATTGAAAGAAGCCAGCCTCCTGTTTCTCCTGCTCCTCATTTACCTTGGGGAAATAAGCCTTCTATCATCTGTCTGTGATTCTCAGGTAGCTTGGATAGGAATTGGGTGGCTAAATATGAACCATTTCACAAAGCGACTTAATCAGTAACTCCTGGCTTTCCATTTTAGAAAACTTTATTGGGTGGATATCAACCTGAATTCCATGTTTGTCTCCAACCTTGATGGTGGATACCGCCGCACTCTGGCCCAGCACTGTGTGGATGCCAACAACACATTCTGCTTTGATAATCCCAGAGGAATTGCCCTTCACCCTCAATATGGGTATAGTCTCCCTGAGGTCTTGAGCTTTCCTTTCATGCACTTATTTCACCTCTGTTCTGAAAAGGCTGTTCACATAACTATTTCCTGGCCAATGTCTTGCTGGAACTTATCTTC
>NW_006159883.1:653261-682278 GCF_000334495.1 Tupaia belangeri chinensis
TTTCCCTACTTGGTAGATGGTTTGGTATGATAGGTAGAACTATGGCTTGTTCAAATGATATTTATCAGCTATTTAGTTTTCTTTGCCATCACACACCTTTTCACTTTCCATGTCATATGTTTTGGCTGCAGACAAAAAAAATTGGGGTAAAAACCCACTTCTTTACTGAATTGTCCATATCAAAGCCACTGAAACCCATAATTAATCATGTTCATTTCTAAACATTTCTGTATATCTTCTTTTTTCTCTTTGGTATTATTCTCTGCTAGCTTTCTCTCCTTTCTGAGAAGCTATGTAGAATGTAAACTCCATTTCTCTAAAAAGAAAGACTGACTTATTTTGACTTCAGGGACTGACCATTTGTGTTTGCTCCAACAGGTATGTCTACTGGACAGACTGGGGTCACCGTGCATACATTGCAAGAGTAGGCATGGATGGAACCAATAAATCTGTGATTATCTCTTCCAAGTTAGAGTGGCCCAATGGCATCACCATTGATTACACCAATGATCTACTCTACTGGGCAGATGCACATCTTGGTTACATTGAGTACGTACATAAAGAATAAAACAACTGGATAATTGATTATTCCAAACAGCAGGGCTGGTGTTTCTAGACATTAGTCCCAGGCACCTTCTAACTGGTTGTATATTAGGAATCATTCTAAGGTCACTTCTGATTAAAACTGCTGAGCTGAAAGGTGTGGTGGAGTAGAAAGAGAATGGACTTTGAAGTCATATAGATCAGGGTTTATGGCATAGTGCTTCAATTTATTGTTTTTTTTTTGTTTGTTTGTTTGTTTGTTTTACCTAGAAAATGGGGCTAGTAACCTCTCCCTTGTGGTGGTAAGTTTAGTGCTGAACTCAACTTAATTTCCTTACCTCTTTACGTTTCTCTCCGGCCCAAATATTTGATTTATAGATTATAGTAATTGGAAAAAGGAAAAGAATTAAAATGTTGGAAAGACCTTCCTTAAAATACTTTGGTGCATCTATTGATAAGACAATGACTTTTTTTAAATAATTTTTTTTGGTTTTGTTTTAGAGAGATTTTTGCTATAGGGTACATGTGCTCAGCAGAGATACAGAGAGAGACAGAGAGACAGAAAAAAAAATTAACCCCCGGGGGGGATGGCCACACCACAATCCCTTCTCCTCCATTCTCCTCTCGGGATTTGGGGTATGCTTGCACACGTACCCAGCTTGAGTTTTAAGCTGCTGGGTTCAGAACTTGAACCGCAGGTGACTACATGGGAGTCCAGTGATGTAAACATTATGCCATTTGTTGGTCCTGACAATGAATTGTTTTTATATAGCAGTAGAACCTGTTAATATTTATTCGATATGATAATGCATTAAAATATTTTTGGTAATAGGGTAGTTCTCTTAAAGTGTGTTAAATACCATGCTTTTCCATGAAAAATACTCATTGTAAAGAAGACTATATACATTATTAACCAATGAATAGATAAGGCCTAATTGGAAGTTCTGCTTTCTTGTTAAGGTTATTTTGCTGCCAAAGTCAGTGTAGAAATTTTGGGAGTTCACTTACCCCATAGTCTTTTGGATATGCCACTGAGAAAGAAGGAATACCTGGTATACCTATTAGTGCTCTTTACTCTTGTGCATGTGGCATACAATCCCAGAACTCGGTACTGTGGAATTGGGACACTTTCACAGAATCCTCACCAGCTGACCCATGCAGTAGAGACTTTGCCACCATGGTGTAGAAATTAAAGGGAACTTGGATTGTTTTTATAGGCCGTGCCGTCCAACTATGCTACTCCCCAACGTCTCTCTTGAACGTTGGCCCTTGGACCGAGTTCATGATCTTAGTTTTAAAATATTAGGTTTTTGGGAAAATCACAATGTATTTTTCTATGCAAAAATGTGTCATGGCTTTCCCAACAATCCAATATGTTTAGGATAAGTAGGAAAGGAGACTTCAGTGATTTTAAAGATTTTGATTTGTAGTGCCTTGGTAAAACTTTCTTGCACCTCATTCATTTGATAAAGTAAAGTCCTTCTTCAGCATTCTCATTGAAGACTTTACCATATCAGATACTAATTTACTCTTAGGGTAGAGGCCAACTGTGGTCAGAATCAATAGATTATTACTTCCTATTTATTTGTACCAATTATTTTTTTGGGAGAAGTTTTTGCTGTAGGGTGTGTGTGCTCACCAGAAAGACAGAGACAGATAGAGAGAAAGAAAGCAAGAAATCACCACCTGGGGGGATGGCCATGCCACAATCCCTTCTCCATTCTCCACTCAGGATCTTAGGAGTGCATGCACATGTGCCTGGTGGGAGTTTAAGCCACCGGGTCTGGGACTCAAACTGCGGTCAACTACATGGGAGTCCAGCGACATAACCATTACGCCAACTGCTGATCCCTTATTTGTACCATTTTAATGTGATGTACTGATGGTGGCACCCTTGGTCCTACTTCAGTGTGTGTATGTGTGTATCTTCTCTTGAAAGGAACATCAAAGAGCTGAATTAGCTTCCCATATAATCTCATTTTGAATGAGTAGAACCATTAAGATGCTCAAAGAACCTTTGACAACTTTCTTATTGGACTTTTGTTGTCCTTTGGGTCTTATAGATTATTCTTGACCTTGAAAGGTTAGTAGTTTTAAGTGACATGGGCAGTGTACACACACATAAGCATTAGAGGTAGAAAAGGGGAATTTTATAGCTGCTTAATATTTTGTTCTCTCTTTAATCAAATTTTATTGGCATAGCTGTATTCTAAAATTCAGGCAGTAGGCTTCAATCTAATAGTCAGTGATCTGTGATCTGTGAATGAGTGAACCTTTGATATTCATGTAGCCAAGTTGACTTGCTCACCTCTTGGAAGGGTAGCAATGCCTGGGTTTAGGGATATATTCCATGGACTACATAAAGCAACACATTTTTATAGAGTATCTGATCAATTTCTAATACATCTTGGAATATACCAATAGTCACTGGAGCTGTGCCTATGCTTCTTTACTTAACCAAAAATATTCATAGAAATATCTGAGAGGGCCAACTGGTAGGGTGGTGGTTAGGTGGATCCCACATGGCCGACTGCATGGTTTGAGTTCTGGATCTGGCAGCTTGAGAAACACACTATGTGCATGTGCATGTATATTCAAATTCCAAGAGGAGAATGGAGGAGAAGAATTTGTCACATGGCCATCCTCCCAGGGTATGCTTTTGCATTTTCCGTCTCTCTCTATCTCTGTCTCTGGCCAGCACATGTGCCCTGTAGTAAAACTTAAAAAAAGTGTGTGAGATGTTTATACAGAGATTACACAAGAACTGAAAGAAAATGTAACCAGACTACCTTTGGGTCTTGATATGTATATTTTTAATTTATTTATTAATTTTTAATGCCAGAGGGCCCATTGCATGCATGAAAGAAAGAGAAAGTTCTCCCCAACAGGGCTGGTCATGCTGCAATCTTTTCCCCTCTAATTCTCCATTGTCTGAGGATCTTTGGCATGCATGTGCATATGCTGCCACTGTGCTTGTCAAGGGATGGTGTCATGACTTGATCCCTGGTTGTCTAAGTGGGATCCAGCTTTCTCTGCAGCACTTAATGGCTGTGCTACGGGGCTGGCTTTGGTCTAGGATTTTTTTTTTTTTTTTAAATGGTTGGTGACTCGGGAACCAGCAGTTAGCGTAATGGCTATGTCGCTGGACTCCCACGTAGCCGACCATGGTTCGCGTCCCAGACCAGGTGGCTTAAAACTCACGCCGGGCGCGTGTGCGTGCATGCCCAAGATCCCGAGAGGAGAATGGAGGAGAAGGGATTGCGGCGTGACCATCCCCTCTGGGGGGTGATTTCTTGCTTTCTGTCTCTATGTCTCTGGCTGTCTGTCTGGCGAGTGCATGCACCCTATAGCGAAAACCTCTCCCCCCACCAAAAAAAATGGTTGGTGACTAAGTTTTGGTTATTTACATGTACCTATCAACAGAAGCAAAATGGATCTTCCAGTTTTCTGTAGCTTTTTAAAGGTACCATAAATTATGATAATTTGGAAAATATTTTTAAGATCACATGAATAAAATGATCAAGATTCTTAGTTTTGAGTATTTTTTTTTTTAAAAAAAGATTCTTAGTTTTGAGTGAATTGTACCTTCTGTTTTGAGTTTAGAATCTGTTTTTGAGTTTCAAAATATTAAAATATCAGTACTTGGGACCAGCAGTTAGCATAATGGCTGTGTCGCTGGTCTCCCACGTAGTCGACCGTGGCTCGAGTCCCAGACCCGGTGGCTTAAACTCACTCCGGGCACGTGTGCGTGTGTGCCCAAGGTCCTGAGAGGAGAATGGAGGAGAAGGGATTGCAGCATGGCCATCCCCCCTGGGGGGTGATATCTCGCTTTCTATCTCTCTGTCTCTGTCTGGTGAGCGCACGTGCCCTATAGCAAAAAATCTCCAAAAAAAGAAAAAAATTAATATCAGTACTTTAGAAATGACATCTGACATGGACTCATACTACTGAATGAGACATTGTAACCAAGAGAGCTTAGAAATTTGACCATGGATGCTCTGTGACATCTTGAAATTGGAGAACCTCTTCTGTAGGTTTATTCCTCTGGAAAAGCACTCATTCAAGTGCTGATGGCATAATTAATAACGCACATGCTGCGGGTCTATCAAAGTTAACCCTGAAAGCCCGTAAGTCATATTACGCTTAGGTGACACTGAGTTTTGGGGAGGAAGAGGTAGAATTTTATTAATTGATCTGCTTATTCATTTATCTTGAAAGGCATTAGAGGAGAGGGGTTATCTTCTTTATTGAGTTAACTTTTCTTCCGATGCCCCAGGTACTCTGATTTGGAGGGCCGCCATCGACACACAGTGTATGATGGGACGCTGTCTCACCCCTTTGCGATGACCATTTTTGAAGACAGTGTTTATTGGACAGATTGGAATACAAGGACAGTTGAAAAAGGAAACAAATATGATGGATCAGATAGGACGACTCTGGTGAACACAACACACAGACCTTTTGACATCCATGTGTATCATCCATACAGGCAGCCGATTGGTGAGTAGGTGATTGAGGAGTTCAGCACAGTTGTTTCAGGTTATGTGCATGTTACTCTCGTTTCCGTAAGCAGCAGATATCATGATTTACAAAGGGCTTCTTGTCACTCGTTAATGTTTTCTTTAAAACCTTATCTGAGAGTTGAGAGTATGGAATTATCTTCCTTAAGATCAATCTTAAAATCAATCTACTTTGAAAGAATTTTTTGGATGAAAACTGCAATCATTCCCAACTATTGATTAGATGTCTATTTGTATATGACATTGCATTGTGTCAAATAGATGTTATTTTTGCCTTCTAGAAGATATTAATGTCAAGAGCAACACATTTTTAGTATCTCCTAAGTTATATAAACTTCATAAAATATTTATCTATTCTATGAGAGAGTGCAATAGAGAGGGGCAGAGATAGAACACAGCCCCCCACTGTCAGCCAGCCCTGGACCATGAACACACACGTGCCAGCATGCTCAGGGAGGTCTCTCCTATAAACCAGCAATCTGCCCTGGTGGGTCTGCCTCTCTGAGTGTCTCACTTTATTGCTGTGCTGCCATCTGGCCCTGAGAGTATTTTTAATTTGTTCTGTGTAATTATAACCATTTTATAATTTAAAAACTCTAGCAAAGACCTGGAGTATATTTGTGCGATAGACTGATTTTTGCAGGTTTGCTTTATTAAGGTGTCTTACTAAAATAGTGGGTCATCAGAAGAGTCATGATGCATTTTTACATAGAAAAATGGAAAAATACATCATGACTTTGCCAATGACTCAATATATGATAAATTTGGATGTGAGAAACAAAAACAAGAATTAGTGATGTAAAATAATTTAGCATTCCTTCCTGGGCATTAGACATAAGAGTGTTCCAGACTTACCTCTCTTTTGTATCAACCAGCTGTCACAAGAACTAACCCCTTCTCATGAGAGCTACTCAGTGAGTCAGGCAAGACATCATTAATCTATTCATGAGACTTGACTGTTCTGATGCAGTTGCCATAAACTACTCACTGGCCCTTAGGCCTCACCCTGGGACACCATGAGGGGATTACATTTTCGCTTACTACCTTTACTATATAGCCAGTATGATCAAGTCCCAACATATGAATTTCTGGGGGACCTATTTAAACCATAGTAGTAGATATCTGTTCATCTGTGCTTAATAGTCTCTTTATGCAAATGAATATATATTTTTCTTCCTTTTTCACTAGTGAGCAATCCCTGTGGTACCAACAATGGTGGCTGTTCTCATTTCTGCCTCATTAAAGCAGGAGGGAAAGGATTTACCTGTGAGTGTCCAGATGACTTCCAGACCATTCAACAGAATGGCAACACCTACTGCCAGCCTATGTGCTCCAGCACTCAGTTCCTGTGTGCTAACAATGAAAAGTAAGGCTCTCGTTCCCCCTTCCCAGGGCCTCTCCATTCCTTGGACAGACATTGAACTTGAAGGCTCTAAGGGATAGGAGCTTTCTAAGGAACCAAGATTTTGATTAATTAATGTGGTTGATGTGGACCAAGACTCTCAGTCTCCAACATCAGATAATTCCTTCTATGAATAGAAGGAAATTGCTAGCCAAATGGTTAGATCTATGTATGCAAGCGTTTATATTTATAGGGCGAAAGTAGGCTATGTATTTCCTATATCTAATAAATTGTCCTGTGCATTGGGGCCTAAGAATATATAAGTGTGTACTGAAAAATAACCCTTAATAGTGATAGAATCTCAGGGCTATCGGGTGTGTGGTGGTTGGGACATGGAATTCCCATATGGTGGACTGCGGTTTGAGTCTTGAACCTGGCGGCTTGCTTTCTCACTATTCCTGCCCCTCTGCCCCTTCTCTCTTTCTGGTGAGCACACATGCCTTATAGCAATTTAAAAAAAAAAAAAGTGATAAGTGTTTTTGCCACACCTATCCTGGTATAGCTCTTTAGTGCCTGAGAATCTAAGGTTACAAATCCATTTTTGATCATTTGTTTTAGCTATGAAACTTGACCAGAGATGATTTTCCTATCAATGGCTAGATGCCAGAGGCCATTGATGATCAGGAGGACTGAGAAGTTGGGTAGAGAGAAGCATTAATGCAATTCATAGTATGTAAGATGCAATGGTTGATTATTTAGATGATTAAATAAGATATCTGAAGTTAAGAATCTAGCATACACCTATCATGACATAGGCACTCAGTATTTGTCAGTATCATCTAGCTTCCCAACCTACACCTGAATGTCTTTTGTATTACCTGGCAGACAATCTCAATATTTACTATTTCTGGAATTAAAGCTCTAAATACTCAGTCCATTGTTTGTTGTAAAATGAATTTAATCATTATACCAATGTATATTTGGGTCTTAACAAACCTGATTTATAATATCTAGTTATATTTGCTTGGAAAACACACTACGGTAACTGAGATTTAATTCATCTTCTTCCAGGGTCATGAGAGAGCTCTTGAAAGTAAATTGTAATTTAATGTTGATTTCTTCTCTGTAGATAGCTTTTGCCTATTGCATTAGCCCCCAGTGCTTTACTAGAGAAATGCTGTACTTTCTCTGTGCAGGTGTATTCCTATCTGGTGGAAATGTGATGGACAGAGAGACTGCTCGGATGGCTCTGATGAAGTGGCCCTGTGCCCACAGCGCTTCTGCCGGCTAGGAGAGTTCCAGTGCAAGGACGGCAACTGCACCAAGCCACAGTCCATATGCAATGCTCAGAAAGATTGTCCGGATGGGTCTGATGAAGATCATGTTCTTTGTGGTTTGTGGAATTGCTTTGTATTTCTTTCCCCCACTTCTATGTTGATCTTGCACAATAATGATTCTGTGGAGATTTCCTGAATGTCACAAACTAAAAAACATTTCAAAATCCTAGGAGAAAACTCAGGGTCCACCATCTATCTATTTTTATAAAATTTTAAAGAAATCTCAAAGTCTCTATAAGCAGTTTGTTGAGGTAGATAGTATGTTTTCTGTATTGGGTTCTTTACCACATGTTAAATGCAATAGGATCCTCCTTGAGAGCTAATATTGAGGGTGAAACAAAGGCTACAAGGACTCTTAGTTGTAATGTGTATGTTCCCACTAAAAAAAAGAAAAGAGAAAAAAAACTCCTCTAAACTAAAAGCAACACATCAAAAATAACCACAAATAAAAAGTTTCAAAACCATTGTCCAACAGGGAAACAAACAGGGACAAGAGAAAGTATATTTAGTGGGCCAGGGGATTTAATGCTTATCCTTTAATTCTGCATGTAAGAAAAAGATCTTTAGAAACTTGGTACACTTTAATAGTCAAAGGAATAGCTGCCTATGTGGTAGTTCTGGTTGATAATCAGTACATTAGAACTTAAGTCATCTGAAAATAAATTATGATGGACTTCTCTAGGGTCCATCAGCGTAAATCAGGAATTTCCACCCTTGATGCCTTCCAAACTGATAACGAAATCTTGCTGCTTCCAGAGAATCACCGCTGTGAACCCAATGAATGGCAGTGTGCCAACAAACGTTGCATCTCAGATGCCTGGCAGTGTGACACTGTAGACGACTGTGGAGATAACTCAGACGAAGACAGTTCCCACTGTGCTAGCAGGACTTGCCAGCCTGGCCAATTTAAGTGTGCCAATGGCCGCTGCATCCCTCAGACCTGGAAGTGTGATGTCGATGATGATTGTGGAGACCAGTCAGATGAGCCACTCCAAGAATGCAGTAAGTTCCTGATGGAAGCAAGGCATGACCAAAGCAGGGGCAAGAAAGAACCTTTTTGTGGACTTAGAGAAGACGTGGAGCCCCCTGCTTCAATCTCTTTGGATGCTCCTCCTAGGCTCTCCCTGTGAACTCTGATATTGCAAGGCCAAACATAGCTGTACGGCTTGCAGGTCAACCATCCCCTGCTTCTGAAGCAGCTGATACCTTCTCCTAACGCACCCAATATCTAACAGTCTAGTATACGATAATAAGAACTTGCATTTTGTGTGTCTAGTGCTTTCTTCTTGGAGTCTCAGAGAAACATTATGAGATTGGGAATGTGGATATGAAGCAACTCCCATTTTACCCAGGAAAGTGAGGCTTATATTAAGTGAATGATGACTATTTAGAGGCAGAACTAACACTTCAACCCAGCTTTTAACTTCAAACTCAATTCTTTTTCTCCCCTATAAAATTGCATCACAAGTCAGTGGTACTGAGATAAAGAGAAAACTTAAGACTGTTTTTCTGCTTACATCATTCCTAAATAGACACAAGTTCCCAGAATCAGTAGAGTTGGAAAGGTGCTTTCTGGGGCCATTTCCCAGTGGGACTAAGACTTGACTTCTGACTTTTCTGCTTCCCTTCTTTTCAGTGAGCCCTGCGTATCGTTGTGACAACCACACGGAATTCAGCTGTAAAACCAACTACCGCTGCGTCCCATGGTGGGCTGTGTGCAATGGTTTTGATGACTGCAGGGACAACAGTGATGAGCAAGGCTGTGGTAGGAGGGATTGCAGGGGAGTGGAGGGAGGGACAAGAAAAATTAAAGGTCACATGCCAAGATGAGAGATAAAAGTGGATTTCCTGTTGCCATCTTTCCTTTGTTTACCTCCATAAAAAGACTATGTGTTGATTCTTCAAATATTATTACAGTTTTGTAGTGTTTTTCAGGGTTACTGCAAGAATATAACTTGTATCACTTTAAAAGACATCCTATCCCTCAAAATGCTTTAATTAAAGAAGACATTAAGAAGTTAGAAATTTGCATAATTTCTCCCAAATGTGGAATCCTTATTTATACTTGATAGATTGAAATTATTTGTCTGATTTTATAGATTGAGTGAAATTAGTGATAAAGAAGTAGGAAAAAAGACTTGTATTTATTGCCAAAAAGGAAGGCTGGACTGAGGTGTATATCATGCTGGGTACATTCTCTTCACAAACTAAATGATATATAACGATTTAATGTATGAGTAATAATAAAAATATATAAATAAAAAATAAAAATATATAGTACTTAAAAAAGAATATTTCTAAGTAAAAATACCTCTTATTTGGGTATTTTCATATTCTGAATGTATTTCTAGCTTTCCATATTGTCTACTGGACAGCCTTAGTCACTTGGAACATAGTAGAACTTATGAACAAAAAGCCAAATAAATTAATGGAATTTGTCAAGATGAGGCATGTCCTTGATACCAAGGTGTCTATGAGTGTGTGTGTTGGATTTAGTTGGAAGAGAGGTAAAAAAAAAAAAAAAAAATACAGGTTATTTTAAGAACTTTGAGTTCTAGACTATAGGATAGAAATGTTCGTTTGTGGCATCATGTTAGTCTCTTTTGCTAGAGCTTTGTTGGAAATTACAAACCAGATACCAATTCACTTTTCAAACAGTTTCTACAAAAAGGAATGGATCCTCTTTCAAGCAGTAGGTAAGGTTTAGGTTAGCTAAAAAGGGAATATCGACAGTGAAAGTTGCTGTCATCCCTCTCTCTGGGAGCAGCAGAAATATCATAATTCTCAGACTGTCTCATGAGGAATCTTGTTTTGTGTATTTCTTGACCATTGACTTAAGAAATCTTGCAATGCTTTGCAGAGGCAATGACATGCAAATCTTCGGGGGAGTTCCGCTGTAAAAATCACCACTGCATTCCTCTTCGCTGGAGGTGTGATAGGCAGGATGACTGTGGAGATAACTCAGATGAGGAAGACTGTGGTGAGTGTGCAGGGTTCTATGCTCCTATGTGCCACTAGAGCTGCTATGTTTGCTCTGGGTTTATAATTTTGCCGTCCATGCCATTCATTCTCAAAGGTGAGGTTCTTTTATTTATTTATTTATTTATTTATTTATTTATTTATTGAGAGATTTTTGCTATAGGGCATGTGCACTCGCCAGAAAGAGCAAGACAGAGAGATAGAAAGCGAGAAATCACTCCCCAGGGGGGATGGCCATGCCACAATTCCGTCTCCTTTATTCTTCTCTCAGGATCTTGGGCACACACGCACACGCACCCAGCATGAGTTTAAGACACTGGGTCCAGGACTCGAACCGCAGTGTGGGAGTCCAGCGACATAGCCATTACTCCAACTGCTAGTCCCAACTCTTTAATCCTTCTTTCTGCTGGTTGGTACATTTCACCATTCTCTTCTACTAAAGACAAAAGCATATCCTTAGATGTTTACAACAAAGCTTTAAGAGGAGGACATTGATTGGGGAAAACATAGAAAAGATACTGAATGTTGAAGTGGGGAGATTAATGTCTTTGTACTGACTGACATGCATGGCATTCCCTTTTGAAAAAGCAATGTAATACACTGTAAAGTTATATGTAATCCAATGTAATATAAAGAAGATTATGATGATAATAAAAAATTTTTAAAAAAAGAGGACATTTACTGAAGTACTCTTGTTCGTTGAACTTATGTACACACATTTTTCCCCCTCAAGGGGGAAAAGTCATTGAAGTGACTTACAATGAAGGTCAAATATAATAAGATAATTGACTGAAAATAGAAAGTCAGGACGTATAGGGATGAACTATACTAACCCAAAGACCCTGCGTCTTAAGCTTTTTCCACATGTTGGCTTTAATAGCAGAAGAGAGGGAACGCATGTTTGGATCATTATCCTTCCTTGACCAGCTGACAAGTTTAAAAGGGCTAACGGTTAAATAATAGGTCAGGTTTTGGTTCCTCTCTTCCAGTTGTAAGTGCTGACTGCACAAAATTAGACAGGGAGATTGAGGAAAAGAACCTAAAAGTCTACGTCACAAAAAACTAAATAACGTGCATTTTAAAAACAAGTTTATTTCCTGCCATATTACTGACTCATGATATATGTCAGTTTCATGGTGACTAATATGAAATACAGTCTAACTTTGGCTACTTTCAGAGGTAAGAATTGATCTCCAAATGCCAAATTGATTTCCAATTGTTCTCCAAATGAGAGAGTCAGGATGCTGATTATATCCACCAGTATCAATCAGCTAAAAACTTCCACAAAATCCAAGTGGTGTTTTATTGTTTATAGATAAAGATTTTGTGTTAAATCTTTTTTCTTTGGCTATAGGGCACGCGTACATGTGGAGAGAAACAGAGAAAGATAGAAAGAGGGAAAGTGAGAAATCACCCCCCCTCCCAGGGGGATGGTCAAACCACAATCCCTTTTTCTCCATTCTCTTTTCAGTGTTTTGGGAGCACACACACACACACATACCTACACACACACACGTGTGTGCCTGGCGTGATTTTCAAGCCACCCAGTCTGGGTCTCAAACCATGGCCAACCACATCCAGCACCTTATCCACCATGTCACCTGCTGGCCCTGAATCTTTTTTTTAAATTTGCCAGAGGGCACATGCGCTCACAAGAGACAGACAGAGGAAGAGGGAGGGAGGAAGGGAGAAAGCACTCCCAGTGAGATGTGATCATACCACAATCTTTTCTCTTTCATCTCTTTATCTGATTAGGATTTCGAGCATGCACGCATGTGTACTCAGTGTATTTTAAGCTGCTACAGCTGGGATTCAAACTGTGGTTGGCCATGTGGGATCCTGCTTCTTCCACCATTAGGATATGGGGCTGGCCCTGTAGGCCATTCTTTATAGACTTGAAGTTGAGATGAAGGTCTACTTTTGGTGGATGAATCATCTGCTTAAACAAAACTTTAGGGCTTGGGACATGGAGGGCGCTGAGTACCGAGGGTACTTTAGTTAGTTAGCTCACATTTCTGCCTCCTGTGTGTGATTCCTGGTACACACTGATGGCCTCATGGCTTTCCTTTCCAGTTCCCCGGGAGTGCACAGAGAGCGAGTTTCGATGTGCCAATCAGCAGTGCATTCCCTCTCGATGGATCTGTGACCATGACAATGACTGTGGGGACAACTCAGATGAGCGGGACTGTGGTAACTATTTATTTAGAAAATTTTAGTATTGAATGTTGTACTATGACAGGGTTGAGACTTCAAATAAGTATTTATAAGTTTTTTTAAAAGTAAAATAATTGCTGTACTATGTATTTAGCATAACACAGGATCTTCTCTGTATTTTCTGGGCTTTATTCTTAACTTACAGTGTCCAGATCATGCGTAGCAGAAGAAAATAGCAAGAAATTAAAAAAGAAAATCTCAGTTTGAATGTAAACATTTCTTAGGAGCTAACTTGATCTGTATTGGCCTTATAAACAAAGACATTGGTCTTCCCATCTGGTGTAGATGTTAGAGCATTGGGATAGAAATATTTTTTCTCCTTTTTTTGGAAGAGGTTTTGCTATAGGGTGCGTGCGCTTGCCAGAAAGGCAGAGAGAGACAGAGAGCAAGAAAGTGAGAAATCAACCCACCCCCTCCACTCCCCCCACCCCCCAGGAGGACGGCCAAGCCGCAATCCCTTCTGTTCCATTCTCCTCTCGGGATCTTGGGCATGCACGCATACGCGCCAGGGGATAGAAATCTTAAACCCCACGTAATTTTTGCTCATTAAATGTTGAGTCTGAGGAAAATCAGGAAACATTAAATATGGAAGAATTCTGATTTTTAAGGAAAAGATTAAGAGCTGGAGATTATTTAATAAAGGGGAGATAGATATTTCCACCTCCATCTATTGAGTGCAGAAAGTGTGAGTTTTGAGTTTATTCATTGGATAACCCCAGGCTGTGGGTTTGGATAGAAACATGATGGAATACTCGCTCTGCTCCATGTACCTAATACCTATCTGAAAATGACAAGGCCCTCTGGAAATGACAATCTTCTCTCTGCAGAGATGAGGACCTGCCATCCTGATTATTTTCAATGTACAAGTGGACACTGTGTGCCCAACCGATTTAAATGTGATGGAATAGCTGACTGTCTTGATGCCTCTGATGAAGCCTCTTGTCGTAAGTCCCCAGAAATCTGTGGAGCTGTTTACATATGCATGTGGTAGTCTAGACCTCTGTTACCATCCACTGATAATTATCAGTTCACCTGAGATCTGAGTCGTCATATCCTTATAGTGCACAATGGTCATTCAAGTGCATTTCTTTAGCACTGTTTTAAGTAGAAAAAGTATTAAATAGTCTGGATTGATGTCAGCTACTATACAAATCATTATTTGGGTAAAAACCATTTCAAGTAAAGAATATTCAAACATTGAATAAACAGTATAAGAAATTGAGGTTGGATATTAGAACATATTGACTTTATAGCCTTAAAATTTTTCTGAATTACATGATAGCATATAAAAATTATTATAACTGCAAAGCCAATAGGATCATTCAAATTGTAGTTTTTATGAATCACTGAATTAATAATAACTGTTGATGTTTATCCATGATGGGTGTTGTTGATGTGATTGTGACAGCTTAAAATGTAGTTTCTAAAGAGACTTTGTAAATACATGATGGGTAAAAACAACCCTTATGCAGTTGAAGACTTGTGCTTTCCTGTAGAGACAAAGCCCAGTGCTATCCATGGAATGAGACATGTCATTGAAACTGGGCTCAGACAACCATCCTTAAGATGATTCCATCAGAATCTTAGGCAGATTAAGAACACTGTGTTTGGATGAAGAGCAGGTCGTAAAGAAAACAGGCTATAATGACAAGAGCTTTCCAAAACTATCAATTTGTCTAACATTTTGAATATATCTTCTTTCCATTAGCCACTCGGTTTCCCAATGGTGCATACTGCCCCACTACTATGTTTGAATGTAAAAACCACGTTTGTGTCCAGAAGTTTTGGCAGTGTGATGGTGATGATGACTGTGGCGATGGTTCTGATGAAGAACTTCACCTATGCTGTAAGACAGAGCAAAATGGAGCAAATGCAAATGATGTTGTCTAAAGACAACTCAGTGTTTCTTACAAATAGTGCACAATTGTGCAGGGAAATTGCACAGTTTTTGAGGACTGGACACATGATGGGCATTGGTGTCATTTCACTTGGCTTTTCTACTTCATTTCTCTATAAGTAATCTGACAAAGTTAGGCAAGCATCAAACATTCATGGTTTATAAACACTTTAGAACCTTGGAAAGAATCTCTTCCAAATAAATCTCATTTGGGAACTCAGTGGGCAGAGATAGAGGAAGATCTGTTACGGTTCAAGTCAGAGGAGGCATGGGGGAGAGGTTGTACCTCCCTTGCACCATCCTACTTTTGTGCTTCTTGAAGTGCCCTTTCTAAGCCCCTAGAGCTTCCTGGATTACCTTAAACATGTTTAAGACTCATTTAATCCTTAAACACCTTTAACATCATAATGCAAGTCCATCTAATTCCCTCTTGTTGTATTATGCATGTTAATTTTCTAAACCAGGTACACATCCAGATCAATGTGGGAGGGAATATATGCCCTGCTCTCACCTTAAGCTTAGGCTTAATGGACCAGAATCACCAAGGATGGGGCCTGGCTGTATATATATGCATATATTTAAAAAGTTTTTTAGGGGCCATCTGGCAGTGTGGTCAGCACATGGCTGAATGCATGGTTCGAGTTCTGAATCTGGCAGCTTAAAACATGCTGGGCACATGATTGGGAACTACAGATTTTAACCAAGTGAATGAAGTAGAGTTAGTTTCAATCATTTTGCTACATGCTTTGAGTCACTGGAGAAAATCTTTGACGATAGTGCTCAATGTGTCTTCTCTGGACTAGGAGTGTCTAAATACGAAATCATGGGCCCCATGCCAGACCTATCCAATCTGAATCTTTGGTTGTGGAATCCAACAATCTATGCATTACAAGCCCTCCAAGTGATTCCAATGCAAGCTGAAGTTTTAAGGATTTCGAGTAAACAAAAGCCCTCATCACAAGAGAAGCTTGATTAGCTCCTACTCTTGACTTACCTCTGACCTTTAGAAGTGAGGTCTTATTTCCTCTTCCACTCCCTTTCCATTATATTTATCATTACTCATTTTTAAACCATGGATTTGATTCTCAAAAATGATGTATCAGGGGACAGGCAGATGGTGTAATGGACCTGTAGTTCTCAACCAGAAGACTAAAAAAGCTAAAGAGTTTATTGTGGTTTGTTTGTTTTAATTTGCTAAAGGGCACGTGCACCTGCGAGAGAGAGAGAGAGAGAGAGAGAGAGAGAGAGTGAGAGTAAGAAAGCTGCCCCAGTGGGGAATGGTCATGCCACAATCCTTTCTTTATTTCTCCTTTCGGGATTTTGTGCATGTGTGCCCAGCATATGTTTCAAGCTGCCAGATTCAGAACTCAAACCATGCAGTCAGCCATGTGGAATCCATTACACCATCTGCCTGTCCATTACGTCACTGGACTCCCGTGTAGAGTCGACCATGGTTTGAGTTCCGGACCTGGTGGCTTAAAACTCATGCCAGGTGCATGTGTGTGCATGCCCAAAATCCAGAGAGGAGAATGGAGGAGAAGGGATTGCAGCATGGCTATCCCCTCTGGAGGTGATTTCTTGTTTTCTGTCTCTGTCTCTCGGGTGAGTGCCTACTCCCTATAGCAAAACTCTCTCTTTAAAAAAATGATATATCAAAGTATTCCCCCCCGCCCCCGTAGAACTTTAGTGTAAAATATTTTCATAGTGGCATTCCAGCATTTTTCTTACCAACCTTAATTCTAGGAACTAGCCATGTTTTTCTTTTCATTTTAACTTGATGAATCTTGAAAAATATTTTTAGCATGTTTAACTTTCAAAGAAGTTTTCCTTAGCAGGTTGCTTCTCTTCATAAGATAACATACTTATACCTAGTAAAAATAAACTTTGAAGAGGAAGGAGGAACAAGTGTATTTAATTAAATGAATTGATTGACTTTTGTTATGGGGCATATGTGCTTGCCAGAGAGAGACAAAGGGAGAAAAAGTGAGGAATCACCCTCCTGGGGTGATGGCTATTCTTCAATCCCTTCTCCAGTCTCCTTTTGGGATTTTGGGCATGTACATACAAATGGCTGGTGTGATTTTCAAGTCACCAGATCTGGGACTCAAACCAAGCAGTCAGCCATGTGGGATCCAGATGCTCTAACTACCATACCACTGCTGGCCCTCGAATGTTTAATTTGTAGTCTTTTTCTCTGCTAGAATAAAGTTCTATGAAAACAAGGACTTTATCTTTCTTTTCCCCCATCGTATCTGGTTTCTAGACTTGGTGTGTAGTAGATATTCAAGATGTATGTCTTAATTGATTAATATTGGGTTGTTGAAAAAGTCATGACGTGTTTTTTTCTGTTTTTCTATGCCAAGATGCATCATGACTTTTCCAATAACTCAATAGAATGAGGAAATTAATGAAGCAAGTCTAGTGCTACCATGTGAGTATTTTAGATATTGACATTATGTTCTGCTCTTATATTTTCATTTTCCATCATTCCTTTCAGTGACTGTTCCCTGTGAATCACCACAACGTTTCCGGTGTGACAATAATCGCTGTATTTATAGTCACAAGCTGTGTGATGGTGTGGATAACTGTGGAGATGGAAGCGACGAGAAGAAGGAGCACTGTAAGCAAAAGTCAAAAGAGGAAAGGAAAAACTGAGGGCTCTAGATTGTTTGCAGTTTGCAAAATGTACTCTGACATTTGTTTGTCTGTAGAGGCTTGAGTTGTATCTGTTAATGCAGATCCTTGACATAATCGCTTACAAAACCACACAAACACATGCATTACTCAAACAATAAGCCCTCCTTATCGTATGGTTATGCATCAAGAACATGTGGTCTTCAAGGTTGCCAAAGCAGGAGAATAGAGGAAAAGTGGAGACACACAGGGAAGTGCAGGGAAGTGTTTGGCTATTTAGTAAACTCCAATTGTTTTTACCATAATTTACCCTTGTGTTGCTAACCAGCCCTTCAGACTTTTCTTCTCCCATGTATTAATAGAAGACCAGTTACTTCTCCCCAAGAGATGGGCAGTCATCGCTCTATCAATTTCATGTGTGGTTCCTCTTGGTTAGAGACCCCTAAGCTAATGGAGTAGATTTATCTGTACCATCTCCCCCAGTAGATAATGGAAGAATCGGGGGTGGGGAGGGGCAGCACAGTAGAAATAAACACTTCTATCTGGAAAGAAAGAATTACGACCTCATTGCAATCACTAGGTTGTAGCGATTCTGAAATACCACTGAGCTGGATAACACATGTTGGTATAGCATAGTCCTGATTTATGTCTGTTGTCCTGGTGGGATTATTAATAGGATTGCTTTCACTCTCCAAAACATATTGGTTTAGAGCGTAAATTATATGGTCACCCTGTGCAGACACTGGGAAGGCCCCTATTATGGGGAGTGGAGGAGATTGTTGATTAGGTCATGACTGCTCTCAGACAAGCTCCTGTCTCCTTTGTTCCTCCTCTCCGACACTGCCCTATGAAAGCTTTCCCTGTCTATTTTCTTCTTCAAATGAAGAGGGAGCAGAGGAATGTGTCCTCTTTAGGGACTGCACAGCTTTTTAAACTCACTGTCTGCTTATAGAAATTGGGGATATAAGAGTTTTTAAGTCTTTAACAGTCATGAGACCAGGAGATGGCATAGTGGTTAAGTCACTGGACTCCCACATGGCCAACTGTAGTTCGAGTCCCAGACCTGGCAGTTTGAAACTCATTCCGGGAGCATGTGCCTATGTGCCCAAAATCCCAAGAGGAGAATGGAGAAGAAGTGATCATGGTGTAGTCATCCTCTGTGGGGGGTGATTTCTCATTTTATGTCTCTCTGGTGAGTGCACACATCTTATAGCAAAAAATATCTCATAAAAAAAGTCTTTAACAGTCACAGTTTTTTGGTTTATTTGGTCAGATGTATCTCTCAGAGACGTAGTGGTTTTTTGCTGTTTGCTTCCAGTCAGTTCTAGGAGTTAATAAGCTCACCCAGTCTCAAGAACTTTTGACAAAGTTCTCGAATCTACTTTCTTTCTTTGATTTCATTCCTTATTGCAACTCTAACTCAACTGACTGTTACTTGTATTCAGGCCATCTGGAAAGATAGATGGGCAGTCATTTTGTACTGTTTTATTGGGCTTTTGTGTCTCAAAGCCTTTTAAATGTCAGACTCTTACTGTTTGGGATGTAAATGTAGTTGGCTTCTCTTAAACTTCAAGTTTACAAACTTAATTCTCCTTCACTTCTGCTTATAAATCAGCCAGTTCTTTTCTGAGTTTTTGTCTTATTTAAAAACATAAAAAATTGTTTTACATTACTATACATCTTTATAGCATAGAGAATAAACTTTTCAGGCCTGAATATATGGCATGTTTGTCCCATCAAAGATATTACCATATATATTATCATCAACAGATAATTCTCCATTTTTGTCTCTATTAAATGTTTTGCCCCATTTACCAAATGCTATGCCATTTGTATAACATAGAACTCCATCTTCCTGTCTCCGCTACTAGTTTCCTCAATGATTGCCCCCTGACAATTAAGCCGATGCCAAGTATTGTTAGTTTTTGTTATGGAGGTACCCTACTTCCCTCATCACTCTATAATATTCAGGGTAATCAACACCAGCTGTTGAAACCCACAAATGATTCAGTCTCAGTGATGTAATAGAACCAAGACTGAGTTCTCAGTCATATGAAGGTCAGTTCAGGTTGCAGTCTTCCTCTGTCTTGTTATGTCACCTGAAACACGAGGCATCTAAGGTTGCAGCAGCAGCTTAAGAGACATGGAGGAGACATATGGGCTTTTAATTGCTTCAGCCTAGAAGTGGCACGCGTCACTTCTGACTCACAGCCCATTGGCTAGAACTAGTCACGTGGTTACAGCCTAGCTGCTCTGGAGACTAAGGCACTGTAGAAAGTGTATGTTTATTTAGCAAAAAAGAGAAGCATCTTGTTTCATAGAAAATGTTTGGACCTTAACTTGTTCTTAAATTACAGGTAGAACACCAACCTCTCGGCCATGTACAGAAGGTGAATTTAAGTGTAGCAATGGAAACTGCATTTCAGAGCAGAATGTATGTGATGATGTCGATGACTGTGGTGATGGTTTTGATGAAACGGGCTGCAGTAAGTAAACACTTATACTTGATTGTAGTAATTCAGCTTTACTTAATTAAAGCATGCAATAACATAAAGTGGGCAATAACTACATATTTCTTTTAATTTACTTTGTGCTTTGAACTGCAGTCAAGCCCAAAGCTACCTGTTATTAAGCACTTATTCTATAATAGATGTTCTGCATGAGTTATCTCATTTCATCCTTGTAGCGATGTTATGAGTTATGTATGATTAAATGCATAACCACACATACATATGGATGAGGAAACCAGCTTAGAGGTTAAATAAATTGTTCAGATCTTGCTGTCATTAAGTGGCTGAGTTAGGGCTTGAACTCTAACTGAAGAGCACATCCTCTTCCCAGTTCACTAGGTGCCTTTCAGCACCTTAAAGCTATGCATCTTGTTTGCACAGTTAAACAATCTTAAGCCAAATGCAATGTGCTTGGCACTCCCAGTAAAAGCTTCTGAAAATAGCTGATAAAGATGAGAAAGGCACTGGGACCTTGGAGAAACATGTGTTTTTATTTTTGAAGTAGAGGGAAGACTTGGTGAATGAAAAGGATAATGGATATAATGAAGGGAAGGTTCTACCTCAATATTTTGATGGAAATGTTGTAATGACATTTTAATGAATTAAAAAGTCACAATCCCTTTATAGCTCATGAACTGTTTCCATATATATGATCTAATTTGTTTCTCGGGTTAGCCTTATTGGGTCTATCTGTATAATAATGCTCTGGAAGCTTAAGTAACTTGTTGGTGTCGCACAAAGTGTGACAGAGGCAGAAGCTGAACAGTCACGTGGTTCCAGGCTAGGATAGCTGGCTTCTAGCCCCTCTGTCACTAGCTGTGCCACTTTGAGCACTTACTGACCTTTCAGGCCCTGGTTTACTCACTAGAAAAAGGAGGGAGTTCTTAAACCTCTAGGACCCAGTGACTTAGTCCTCTTAGCTGCATATGCTTTCATCTTCTTGGGATTTTATTCAGTTTTCTCAGGTGTCCAAAGGATTTCCTGGCAAGTCTTCATTATCATGAGTTACTAAAGAGGATGAGTAATGACCACACTGAGTTGGTTTGCCATTTATTTTACATCCCTTTTCATTGGGGCATGAAATTATTGACATAACAGAGCTACTTGATTAAGTATTTTAAAAGCATGAATATGATAGAATTTGCAAAACTGGATGGCAGATATGGGTTGTGACACTCAGAGATTAACATGTGAACAGCTTCAGGAGTCATTCCAAGTTGGACTTGGGTCAAACACTGGTTTCTTTTTTAGTTGCCTCTGCCAGTTAAAAGGCTTAAAATTAACTACAGTATTATCTATTCAAATAACACTGAATTAAAAATAAGGTTTACTTAAAGGAAATAACTAGCACAGACATTAATTTGAATACAGAAGCAACTTCTCTTTTCAGACATTGTAGATATATAATATGGAATTCAGTCTTATGGCTGTGGGCTAGTAACTTGAGACATGAAACTCTTGTTTAAAATACCAGTTGTTGGGTGCTGCTAATCCACTTGCCTTTTTTTTCTTTTCTTCCTTTTCGTCTCTTTCTTCTTCCCACCTCCCCCCACCTCCTGTTCCTTCTTCTTCAGTAGGGTCAATGAAGTATTCAGGGTATATTTAACTTTTTAAAACTTTTAAGGTGTACTCATGATGTTTTGAGCCACATAGTGAAATGTTACTATAGTCAAACAAATGAATTATGTATCATTTAACAGTTATTTATTTATTTATTTATTTATTTATTGGGTGTGTGTGTGGTAAGAGCACCTAAAATATACTCTTTTAGCAAATTTGTTAAGTGATTATGAAGATAGATGAACTTGATAGTTACCTTTCTGGTAGTTCATATTTCTTATTCAAGAAATGGAATATGGAGTGTGTATTTTATAAATAGAATGTCATATGTCTAGTTTTAGGGAAGTCATTATAGGACCTAAAATAGTTATTGTTTTCAAATGAAAGAATTTACAAGAAAGTCCTTAAATTTGAGGAGGAATCCCACCATGATAGGTGGTTTCTACTCTTTTTTTTATTTTTTTATTTTTTTATTTTTTTTTGGAGAGATTTTCACTATAGGGCGTGTGTGCTCGCCAGACAGACAGAGAGAGACATAGAGACAGAAAGCAGGAAATCACCCCAGGGGGGATGGTCACGCCACAATCCCTTCTCCTCCATTCTCCTCTCGGGATCTTGGGCACGCACGCACACGCGCCCGGTGTGAGTTTTAAGCCACCGGGTCCGGGACGTGAACCGCGGTCGACTACGTGGGAGTCCAGTGACATAGCCATTACGCTAACTGCTGGTTCCCGGTGGTTTCTACTCTTAAGGATTCTCATTTCACAAGAATATGACCCACTGCGGGGAGCACTTGGTCTAGAAATATTTGCCTTCTGGGACGCTTACTTTCCTTATAGATTTTAGAGCTAGGAGGAGATCGCAAAGTCTAATCATTTAGCACATGAAATCCGGAGTGGCTATGTGACTAGCTTAAGGATATCCAAGTTATTCAAAACAGGTCACCTTTACTTTGCAATATAGAGGAATGTTCATTACCAACCTTACAGAAATGTAAAAGATAAGGGAATATTATGAAAAACTTTATAACAACAAATCAGACAACTAACATGAACAGACGGGTTCTTAGACATAAAACACTGAGCTTCGCTATCTCAAGAAGAAACAAAATTTGGATATATTTATTTAGTAACTGGCAGTTGTTGAGAGCTCAGACTAGATCTATATTATAAGGCTTTCATGTGTAAAATTTTGGAGTATGTATACCAAGGGCAGCAGATCATTGAATGACACTGTGCTTTATTCTGTGCTTATTTTTCTGTCATGAAACTCAATGTTTTGAGTCATTGTATCCTAGGGGACTTTGAGAAGTGACTAAGTTCACCTCATTGCACACTTTGCAAGACATGAATATAAATCTGTTTTCACTTGACATAATTGAGCTAGGAGATAAAACAATCCCTTTGACTACAATATAAACCGGTGACAAAGAGACATTTCCTTTAAGAGATACTTAAAGCTTGAATCCTTTCTGGAGGTAAACGCTGGCTCCTTTCCTCCATTATCACTAAGTATCTATGTTCCTCCTCCTCAGCTTTATGAGACCTAGGTTAGAGGGTAGATGGACACAAGAATAGAAGAAACAAACTAATAAGAATGACAAGAATGGAAGTCAGACGGCTTGGGTAGATAGCAGAATCAAGACCTTGGAGCAGTGATGAGAAATGAAGTGTTTGGGTACAGTCTGAACTTTTAAAAGTTTATCCTAGATAAACCAGATATCCTGGGTCAAAAACTATAGCGTGGGGGCCAGCAGATGGCATGGTGGTTAAGGGCGCTGGACTCCCACCTAGCTGACCACGGTTTGAGTCCCAGACCTGGTGACTTACGTTCTAACTTTCTCTCTCTCTGTCTCTCTCTGGTCAAAATAAATAAATAAAGTTAAATAAAATTAATTCTTAAAAAACTCCCAAAGCTATAGGGTCATTCATATAGGTGCTATAAAAACTAACTACTTTTTTTTTTTTTTTTTTACTATGGAAGTTTTAAAATCTAGAAGGTATATGATCAAGAGTAAGACTCATTTGAATTTCATTACTAAGAGAACTAATCTAAAGTTTGGTGTACTTGTGCTTTTTTTGGTGGGGGCAGATATATGTGCAAAATATTTCCTAATGATTAAAATAATTTTAAGAAGTAATCTATGCTAAATAGAGAGTTTTGTAATATTTTCCTTTATTTTATTATAGATACTTCCCATGTCAAACTGTCAAGCTATCATTTGAAACATGAATTGTAATGTTTCATATAAATAATCATAACTCATTGCTTCTAAGATATATTCTTATTCTAACATTTTAACAACTCTGAAACCAAAATGCATTCAAGAATTGATTACATGTATAGTGTAAGTTCCAAGATATTTTTTATTTTAGCAGTTCATAAAAATAATGGTGTATTGGGGCCAGCAGGTGGTGTGGTGGTTAAAGGCACTGGACTCCCTCGTGGTCGACTGCAGTTTGAGTCCTGGACCTGGTGGCTTGCTTTTTTACTTTCTCTCTCTCTCATTTTCTCTCTCATTCTGTCCCTCCTTGGTCAAATTAAAATAAGCATATAAATAAAATCATTCTTTTAAAAAAATAATGGTATATTAGTGGTGTTTTAGATTTAATAAAATATACGATTAACATTATTTTATTACCTATTTTTGAATATATATTCAAGTTGTTTTAGAAATATTCTTATTATAAATAATGCTGTTACCCTTAAACATAAATCATAGTAAATATTTTTTATTTCTTTCTGAGGGGAAATTCATTAACATGAAATAACTGGGTAGAAATGTGTGATATTTTAAAATCTTTCAATACACATACCAAATTCCTTTTCATTTATACCAATTTGTGCTTCTAATAGCAGTTGTATGACTCATAATTCTGCATTTTCCTGCATTCTGGCCAACACTCAATACATGTATAATAAATTGGTCAATTTTAGGCAAATCATAGCCTTCATATAACCTTATCATTTCATCTTTTTTGTAACTTCACTCTGTAACTAGTATTAATGTCCTTTATTTATACATGTACTTCTCTGTCTGTCTATCCATCTATCTAGAATGGGACTGGAAATAGTATAGCAGGTGGTGATGGTTTTAGAGTCCCTGGATTCATAGTTTTGGAGTCCAGAACTGGATGTTATGAGGGTGTGCTTGGCGTTACTGTCTATAATGGGCAAATTACCTCAAGGATTTAACATTATATACATTTGTATAAATGGCACAGAAATCAGTATTCAAATAGCCCCTATTCTCTCAAAGGCCTATGGAAAGGAGTCAGGTCAAGGTGTCTTGTAGTTGGTGTGACTCCTTCTGATATACCACTTGACTGTTCATTGTTTGCTAATCTGATTTGTACTTTTCATTTATAATGCTGCTTTTTTTTTCTTCCAGATATTGGAAAAGAACGAACATGTGCTGAAAATATATGTGAACACAATTGTACCCAATTAAGTGAAGGGGGATTTATCTGCTCCTGTAGATCTGGGTTCAAAGCTGGTATTTTGGACAGAAACTCCTGTTATGGTATAGTATATTTCCTCTAATTTCTCTTAAGAGAACCTTATACTTTTTAGACTTTCCACCTGTAACTTTTTATTAACCCTGAATGAGGCAGATGTCATGGTTATAGGTCATTCAAAGGATGACAATGAGCAAAAGAAAAAAGAAAACCATTTTCTTTTTCCCTTGCATGCATGCCATCTTACCAGCATCCAGTCAGTGCTTAGCCCAGAGGGCCTGCTCAGTAATGTCCGTGAAACTGACGCAAATGATGAAGGCCTTGGTAATGATGGCTGCATATTGTATCAGTGTGTGAGGCCAACAACATTTTTAAAACAAACACATGGCTTCCTTTCTTTATTTTAAGTCAAACAACATACAATTATTACTTACCTACATATGCTAGACATAGAAGTTCTAAGGTATGGGATTTGGAAGTTAACTTATCAAGATGGTAAGTGACAAGTATGATTTGGTGTCTTCTGTTATTTGAATTTACTGTTTATGACTCATGCTGTCATGCTCAGATGATTGGAAGAGTTCTTTCAAGAGTTGAAGCTTAAGAACTCAACTGAAAATTCAAGCCAATGACTAGTTCCTGAAGGTAATTTACGGAAGGGAACCGACACCAAATAACAACATGACAGATGCTTTTGATAGGGAAAATTTGCTCTACTCCTGTGCAGAATCATATTGCTTCAGCCTAAACACTGACTTTATTGCCTACCAGCTTTGGGACTTCCCAGAGTTGTTCTTGGTTAAAGATTAAATGAGGGAAAAAACATTAGAAGCATGTGAAACAGTATCTGAAACTTAGTGAGTGTTCCACCAAGGTTGGTATCACTGCTTGTTTTCATCTGCATTCTTCTCAGTCCTTATTGTTTGTGAGTATGGATTTAAACAGGAGCAGGATCTGGAAGACATGGAAGGGAGCACATGTTGCATATTTGCTTTTATTTTGCCTGCAGATATTAATGAATGTGAGCAGTTTGGGGTTTGTCCCCAGAAGTGCCATAACACCAAAGGAAGTTACGAGTGTTCCTGTGCTGATGGCTTCAAGTCTATGAGTGACCACTATGGGAAGCGGTGTGCAGCTGAAGGTACAATGAGTTTGCGTCAGGATTAGTGGACTTTTGGGAAATAAATATTGATGACTACAATATACCGGGAAATAAACTTTAGACACTTAAGATCTTTTTATTAACTTACCAGCTACTTCTCTTCTTGACTTCCTATCGGTCTCTTCCTCCCTCCTCCCTTGTTGGCTTAAAACAATGACTTATAATCCCCTAAAAAGTATGTAAGAATTCACACAAGGGGCCAGCAGGTGGCATGGTGAAGGTGCTAGATTCCCACATGGCTGACTCCACAGTTTGAGTCCTGGACCCGGCAGTCCTGGACACCAGGCACATGTGTAGGTGTGCCCAAAAGAGAGAAGACAAGAGGAAAAGGGGTTGTGGTGTGGTCATCTCCCTTGAAGACCAGGGCAATTTCTTACTTTTCTCTCTCTTTGTTTCTCTCTGGTAAAGCACACGTACCCTGTAACAAAAATCTGGAAAAGAAAGTTTTTTTTCCCAAGAGTTAAGTGTTTTTTATTATTCTGGACTTAGCCTCTTTCCCATCTTGATCACAATTTTAAAAAGTAGACAAGGTGTTACCCTCCAGAGGCTCAAATGACAACTGAAGTTTGCCTTCTAGATAGTCATTAATAGAAGGAAATTAATAAGGCCCCTCAACTCCCATTCCCCTGAGACCAAAGTTTGAAGCCCTGTGATCCAACTGGGGTCACAAAAACCAGTCACTTTGCCTTGGGGAAAATCAAGAACACTCTGCTGACATACCCTTTTTTATTGTTGATGGGCTGCTGACTACACGCAAAAAGGGGACTGTTGAAATCATTAGTTTCATATTTTAGGTCCCTGCCAGTATCTGAGAATCAGGCCTGATATAAGGCAATAATAAGAAGCTAAGTGAGATGTATTATACACCAAATTTCAGAGGTCTGCTTTAAATCAAAATATCCTAGTTAAGAGGATAAATTTTTATTTTGAATTTGAAGTTTATAGTGGAGTTTAATGGACTTGATAAGAAATTAGCATTTTTTTTTTTTTTTTGTAAATTAAGGGAAATGCCAGAATGGCTGTTCAATCTCTTTATACAAATTGGACTTTTAACACTCTCATTTGATTTGCATATTTGAATACTTTACCCTCCAAACATTTTCAACAGAGAAGGAAAATTAGGGTGAAGGCATTTGAACAGCTGGCCTGGTAATTAAGAGACAAATTTAAAAATATTTTAATTTTTTAACTAAGAAGATGACTGAACTAAATTTGAATAAACATAATGTAAGACATAATGTCAAAATAGAAGAAAATCCATAAAATCAACTTTTAAAAGTTACTTAAATTGGATCTGATTGGCATTATGCAAGTAAATTAAATTTAAAACATTCTAGACAGTGCATCTTGGAATGAGTCACCCCTGAAATTGATGCTTTAGGTTAAAAAAAAAAGAAAATATTTTTAAATAAAGAAATTAAAAAAAAATTCAAATTAGCATTCTTTCTTTCTTTCTTTCTTTCTTCTTTCTTTCTTTCTTTCTTTCTTTCTTTTCTTTTTTTTTTTTTTTTTTTCTTATTAAGTAGAAGCTAAATTGGGACATGGAGTTTCTAAAAGAATCACAAAATCTGTCCGTGAAGAGTGAGAAATAACTTCTTGGTAAACTTCTAGAAAGACTGTAAATGTTATATTCTTCTGAGATTGAATGTGTACAGTCTTACCTATTTTAATGTTAGCGCATGAAGAAAAAAAGGAATTTGGTGAACCCGAGGATTCTATGTAGAGGTTTCAGTTTGCCTTGCTCTAAATTGCCACTGAGGACAAAGAGTAAAGAATTAATAATATCCCTAACAGAAATGTTAGCTTTTTACCTGAAATGGAAATAAGAATGAATTTTGCCAGTCCGGGATTTTGCCTTTTTGTTGGATGGTCAGCTTTACTGACTAACAGAGACAGTCAGAATCCTACAAAAACTGTTTATGAGGCCGGAGCCATGGCCTATAGCTTAAGGGAGCTGGATCCTACATGGCTGATTGCATGGTTTGAATCCCTGCTCTGGTAGATTGAAAAGTATGTTAGGTTCATGTGCATGTGTGCCCAAATTCCTGACAAGATAGAGAAGTGGAGGAGAACGAATTGCTATGTGGCCACTCCCTTTGGGGAATGCTTTCTTCTTCTCTGTCTCTTTCTGATGAGTGCATGCTCACTCTGGTAAAACTGAAAATAAAGCAAAAAAACTTCATGTTTCTTAAAAGGGGGAGGGTGTCAGAATACCTGCTATGGATTTTACTTTATTTTACTTGTTTTTTAAAGTTTCTATTTATTTCATGAGCGCACGCACACATGCAAGAGAGAGAGAGAGAGAGAGAGAGAGAGAGAGAGAACGAGAACTCCCACAGGGTCCTGATGCCACAATTCTCCCCCAGCCTTCACTAACCTCAGATCATGGGTACATACATATCCATCATACTAAGAGAGATCTCCATACTTTAACTGGGGCCCTTCCATGTGCGATTGTCTCACACAGTATTGTCTTTTATTACCACACCACTGTCTGCCACTCCTGTTATATATATTTTTTTTGTACTTTTTAAAATTTGCCCTAAAGTCATCGAAGCAAAAATCATGATAAAACATTCTGCTTTCCTTTACAATTGCCCGACGCAAAAAACAAACAAAAAAAACAAAAATAAAAAAAATACTATTTGTAGGAAAAAAATGGTTTTGTACATGGGATGAAACAATATAAATTCAAAACTTACAGATAAGGGTTAGCTCTATCGCTCATCTCTTTAAAAAGTTTATATGAATATCCAGTCAAAACCAACAAGAGTATCTCCCTTGAAACGTTATTTCTACGGCTTTCCAAGTAGACCACAGGACTGCACAATGTCTTGGAACGTCCTCAGAAGGCTCTGTCA
>NW_006159883.1:682407-682635 GCF_000334495.1 Tupaia belangeri chinensis
TTCCCTCCTCCTCCTCTGCCTCCTCGGAAGCCACCTTGCCCTCCAAAGCCTCCTCGGCCTCTACCACCAAATCCACCTCTGTCTCCTCTGCCTCCACCTCGACCTCCAAAGCCTCCTCTGCCTCCACCTCGACCCCCAAAGCCACCTTCACCCTTAGGCTTGGCCCAGTCCAAGGTAACTTTGTTTCCATCAATTTCACCATCTTCCATGGCCTCCTTGGCAGCTTTG
>NW_006159883.1:682794-683769 GCF_000334495.1 Tupaia belangeri chinensis
GTTCCCTGCTTTTCTTCAAAGGTTTTCTCTGCATCAGCTTCTGTCTTAAATTCAATGTAGGCAATCCCTTTACTTTTTCCATCTTTGCTGATTATTCTGATCTCCATGGCATCTTCAAATACTTCTTTTAATTCATCTTGAGTGACTTTGTAGGGGAGATTTTTGGCCAAAAGTGTTCTTGCATCTCGATCTTTCTTATTATCTTTTCCTTTTGGTTTCTCCAGTTTAATTTCATTGCCAAAGACTTTTAAACCGGTGAGTTCCAAAGATTTTTCTAGATCTTCAGCAGATTCAAAGTCAACATAGCCAAACTTCCTAGATGTTCCAATTCTGACATCCATGACAGCAAGATCATTTTTAGCAAAAATATCACTAATACCAGTTTTTAATTCAGGGATAGATTTGTTATTGCTCAGCTTTCCAACAAACAGATGAAAGGATGTAGTTGGTTCTGTGGCTTCCACCTTCTGTTTCTTGGCCTCAGGAGCTGCTTTCTGTTTGGTCATTTCCTTCTTTCGTTTTCCAAGAACTTCTTTGACAGGCTCTTCTTCCTCCTCATCTTCCTCATCCTCATCGTCGTCATCATCATTGTCGTCCTCATCTTCCTCCTCATCATCCTCATCTTCATCATCCTCTTCATCTTCATCTTCAGCCACAGTCTTGGCTTTGACAGGTGCAGCTTTTGCAGGAGCTTTCTTTCCTTTGGCTGGTGTGGTCTCCATAGCTTCTTCTTCAGATTCATCTTCCTCATCCTCATCTTCCTCCTCACCCTCATCTTCTTCCTCCTCATCATCCTCATCTTCCTCCTCTGAGGCTGGGGCGGCAGCTGCTGCTTTCATCACTGCTGGCTCAAATTCATCTTCATCTTCATCCTCGTCCTCATCATCTTCCTCACTGTCATCTTCTTCCTCCTCGTCACTGTCTTCCTTCTTGGCATTCTTGCCATTCTTTGGCCCCTTGGCTGAAGTGGCCGCT
>NW_006159883.1:683907-688132 GCF_000334495.1 Tupaia belangeri chinensis
TGTTGGAGAACCTCCCACCTTCTTTGCTGGAGTTGTGGCAGCCTTTTTACCTTTTTTTCTGAGGGTTGATAACCTCTTCTCCACTGCTATCATCTTCTTCATCTTCTGACATTTCCTCTTCCCTGTCTTCTTCTACCTCCTTTGGAGGAGGAGCCATTTTTTGGGGGTCACCTTGATTTTTACCAGCCTTAGCGAGCTTCGCCATGATGGCGGCTTATGATGGCAGAGTGTGTGGGGGGCAGGTGGCACAGATGAGTCTTGAGGAACTCCAGCGACGTTGATGGCGGCCGTGAGCACTGAAGATCCCGGAGCGCATACGCTTGGTGGCCAGCTACAGCTCAAGACTGAGGCGAAAGCTCCTGCTATATATTTTATATCCTACTTTATAGCTGACGAGTTCAAGTTCAGTTCAAACAGATAAGTAACCTTTCGTTTGTTTTCAGGTAGCCCTCCTTTGTTGCTACTCCCTGACAATGTTCGAATTCGAAAATACAATCTGTCCTCTGAGAAGTTCTCAGACTACCTTCAAGATGAGGAACATATCCAAGCTATTGATTATGACTGGGATCCGCAGGGCATAGACCTCAGTGAGTATAAGCTTTGGCTTCCATCTCTGATAAAAATGGATTTTTAAATGAATTTTAATGTGTTGAATTTGGGGGGTATTTATTTATTTCACGATTGAATTTTGTTGAGTGGAAGAGGAAGTGACTCTTACCCAGCATGATTCCTAACCAACGTTTCCTGACTTTTCTGCAAACCTTCTCCCATTTCTGGGGATTATCCTTTCTGGATTTTAATATTTCCTTGTCCTTGCTCATGTGGATCCTGTTCTTCCCTACTCTTGTATCCTTGGGAAATTTCTATTCAGACCTTAAAGACCCAGTTCAAATGTCACCTCCTCTCTGACATCTATAATTTCTCCTGGTGGTTTATTGATTGCTTGCCCATGAGCCTGTAACATTTCATCCATGCTTTTACAAATGCAGCATACATTATTGGGTCATTAGGAAAGTCATGATGCATTCTTGCATAGAAAAACATCAAAAAAATATGTCATGACTTTCCCAACTACCAAATACATCATGTACAACAGCTAATTTTCCACATATTTTTCTCCCTTCCTCTTAACTATACACTCTTTGGAAACAGAGATTGAATCTAATCCATCTCTACATACCTAGTACTTGAACTCACATCTAGTATGGTGTATATAGTAGGTGTTTAAAAAATCTAGGTGAATGAAGGAAAAATGAGTCAGGCCTATTGTTGAACCTCTCATGGCTCTGTATGGTATCATGAGAATAGCAATGAGGTATAGTCAGAAAATTCATTTTCTATATCTATAAACTTGTCTCCTCTAAGCCCTCATCTAACAGCTTTATGACCTTAAAATGTTGTAACGTTTTTCTGGATTTCAATTTTTTTCCTTGAGAGAGAAATTTTGTTCAGAGTCTTGCTGTGTCATGATACTCCTGCTTCAGCCTCTCCATTGACTGGGACTATAGGTCTGTATAACCATATCTGGAATGATAAAGTTAGCTCTGGAACCAAACCAGGTCCTCCACGTGGCTTCCAGTCCCCCAAGTGGTAGTGTTACCAGTGTTTCAGTGTACCTGGGCCTGGATCATCAATTCTCTATTGGTTTAAAATAGTAGTAGTCTTGCTCTGCCTGCCTACCTCTGACAATTGTTTTAAAGATTAAGTGAATAGATGTGAAATGCTTTGCAAACTATCAATAACTATGCCAATGTAATGGTATTATTGTATTTTTGCACTTATTCATGCAACATAATAAGCTTTTCAAGAATGGTGTGTATCTAGGAAAGCCCAGTATATGCCTTAAAAATTATATTTTTCTCTATGCTTTTAAAATGCTTGCTGTGCGTTCTCCTTTAGCCTGCACATAAAATAGAATTTCTCCTCCACGTGGTTCCTTTACTGCCACTGATACTATGATTTTAAATTCTTAACCAGCCTGTTCCAGTTTATCTATGTATTCTGTTTTAGAAACTAGAACTTGATCTTAATGACAGTAAATAGGCTCTTGACCAAAATATACTTTAACAAATTACCATTAAATAGATATGACTAAGTAAATATCAATAAGTTATCAATCCAAGCATTTGTAGCTAATTGCTCATGTACCATAGGTTTTGAGGTTTAATCAGAGTGAACAAAAAAGATGTAAAGATGACAGTAAAAGAACCATAAAAGCACTGGAAGTTGTTATGGACATAAGAGACAAAGTGGAAGAAAAGTGTGGGAGGGGAAGAGCATAGGAAAGGAAATTTAGGGTAAAAATTAGAGAGGTAAGATATTTGTGGGACACAGATATGGTTTTTTTATCTGTTAATGATGATGTATATCCAGCCCATTCTCACTGGGCTGGACTGAGGTGTGTATCATGCTGGGTAAAGTCTCTTTATAATCTAAATGATGTATAGTGATTGAATGTACAAATGATAATAATGATAGTCAATTTTAAAAATTTTTAAGAAAGAGCACCTGATTAGAACCCCAATCTCTCCTTTGCCTGACCTCTTAACATGAAACTGACTCACCTGTCTTTCTCTGTAGGTATTGTGTATTACACCGTGCTAGGGCAGGACTCCAGGTTTGGTGCTATCAAACGTGCCTACATCCCCAACTTTGAATCCGGCAGCAATAATCTTGTGCAAGAAGTTGACCTGGGCCTGAAATATGTAATGCAGCCAGATGGATTAGCAGTGGACTGGGTTGGAAGGTAAGTTTGCCATGTTCTCTCCCTGCCTGTTCCATTTTCATGGCTTGAGTTCTGTCCTGCTTCACATGGCATGAGTTAGGCTGGGCCCATGTGTGTGTATTCTCAGCTGCTAGTGCAGGGTAATGCTCGGGCTTGCTCTAGCCCCAGAAACCTCTGCTGCTTACCCCTTCGTCATATATCATTATGTCAAAATGGTCATTTTCTGTGTTTTATGTGTGCTTGAGGAGTTGGGGAAAGCACCCAGGTCATGATTCTGTATTATGTCTGGTAGAACATTCTTGCTAATGGAGTTTTGGATTCCAGAATTAACTTTCAGTAGGGTGGAGATCATTTTATGAAGAAATGGGATGCCCTCGTAATTCTCCCATCAAAGGAGTGGAGAAGAAATATTTTTGTCTGTGGTAATTATTTTGGGTGGGCAGGAACAATCCACATTTTGTGGTTTTAGCAATGTATAGTCTCATCAGATTTGAAATTTGACTATCCTGGTTAATCTTTGGTTGAGTTAATAGAAGTATAAGCTTTGTTCTGTTCCTTTTGACCTCTAGATAGCCAAGGGAACTGAAAGCGCACATTTTGGATGATCCCTAAAGTGAGAACCTTAGTAAGGTCATCATTAGGAAATGCAAACCGATGTGGAAAAAATATTAAGTGCCTTCCTTCTCTAAGGAAGAGGCTCACGTTGGTGGAAAGTGATTATGTAAGAATCAGGGCTCAATTCATAGAGTCCCCCATGTCCTTGAAAATGAGCTAATAATGAAAGAATGTTTGAAAGGAAAGCCCAGGGGCTCACTGCCCTCATGGAGAATGGAGAGTCATTTGCAGTATAAATTCATTTTCACCTTTTAACAAGCTAGTCTGATGTTTTTAGAAGATGTGAGCATCTCTAAAGAACTTAATTGGGTCCCCATGGTGCCTGCAGGCTAGCAGGAGACTCATTTCAGCATTTTCTGTCAGGAAATTGGGCCTCAGTGAACTGTGTCTGGAGCTAGGCACTGGAAACCCTAGACATCAACACTTCTGAAAGTCAACCAGGCAATGGCAGGTTTGTCTTCCTTTTCCAAGTGTTATCGCTTTCTCAGCCTTAATGAATGAGAGAGTTAAGAAACTGATGGAGCTCTGCTCATGAAAGACCTGCACCCTTAGAAGTGGAAATAAGGGCAGGATGGCCTTGTTGAGTTTGTTTTTTATGAAAGGCTGTTTTCATTCATCTTTGGAACTGGTGCCAGATTCCTACTGATTCCAATGGAGCTCCTTGCTAAGGAGGAAATAAACTCACAGGTAGCCAGAATGAAGGGACCAGCCCAACAGTGAACTATGTCTAGAAACACAATTCTCAGAATAACACCAGATAGAAGATCAGCTGACTGCCATGTCTGCTATTTTTATTGATCCTGGCTGTTTGAGCTGGTTGGGGAGAAGTCCCCTCCCTCCATGTAATCCTCCAAAGATATCCCTTTGGCTGAAGAGTTTGGGGCA
>NW_006159883.1:688365-773707 GCF_000334495.1 Tupaia belangeri chinensis
CCTGAGAGGCAGACCATGCTCTGATTATGGGTATCTGAGTAGTTGTCTCACTGGTGGAACTTCCAAACAAAATGTTCTCATCTTCAAACCTCTCCCCAGAAATGACCAGTCTAGACTTTTCAGTTAACTTTGTCCCTTTGAATTCAGGCATATTTACTGGTCAGATGTCAAGAATCAACGGATTGAGGTGGCTAAACTTGATGGAAGATATAGGAAGTGGTTGATTACCACCCAGTTGGATCAGCCTTCTGCGATTGTTGTGAACCCCAAACTAGGGTAAGCACTTGGTGGAGTCTAGTTTTCTCTTACTGGATTCTCATGGACTTATGTTTTTAATGATTTTTTCCCCTAATTATATTAAAATCATCCTTTGTTTTTTTCTGGAGTGACATCTGTGATTGAGTTTCAAGATTTGTAATAGGCCCTTGAGGTCATTTAGGACCAACTATTTCTGATGGACAAATTCCTTCAAGAACATACCTGAGACTCTTTCTGGTTAATGGACTCTGAAATCAGAGCTCTGAACTTTAAAGATCTTCATGGATTTAGCTGCTTTAAGTCAAGATTTCATTAGATTTCTTTTCATTTGGATGTTTTAAATTAACTTATTCATTGAAATTCAGCTGTGAATCTAGTTATATTTCATTGGAAATAATTAAACATTTACATCCAAAGTATGCAAAAGTTTCATATATATTATCCATGTATAAAAATGTTCCAGTTTGCAGTTTATTTGTAAATCACTTTGGGGTGAGAACTAGTTTTGTCATTTTTCTCTGTATTTCATGGATAATTATTCTTATTTAGATAATCATTAATCTGGAGTAACTTGATATTCACATATTAATTTAGGCTCAAAGTAATGACTTTAAAAGAATTTATTTTGGAGAGATTTTTGTTGTAGGGTGTGTGTACCCACCAGAGAAACAGAGAGAGACATAAAGCATGAAATCACCCCTGAGGTGGTAGGGGGGATGGCCACACTACAACCCCTTCTCCTTCATTCTCCTCTCAAGATTTTGGGCATACACATACGTGCACCCATTATGAGTTTTAAGCTGCTGGGTCTTGGACTTGAACTGTGGTCAACCATGTGGGAGTCTAGCATCTTAATCACTATACCACCTGCTAGCCCCCAATGATTTTTTTTTTTTTTGGAGAGATTTTTGCTATAGGGCGCGTGTGCTCACCAGAGAGAGAGAGAGAGAGAGGAGAGAGAGAGAGAGAGAGACACAGACAGACAGACAGACAGAAAGTGAGAAGTCACCCTCCAGTGGGGATGGCCATGCCACAATCCCTTCTCCTCCATTCTCCTCTTGGGATCTTGGGCACACACACACACGCGCCTGGTGTAAGTTTTAAGCCACCGGATCTGGGACTCAAACCACGGTCGACTACATGGGAGTCCAGCGACATAGCCATTACACTAACTGCTGGTCCTCAACCCAAGAATTTTTTTTGATAGCCTAAAATACTTCTCCTTTTAGGGAAGGCCCAGTACGACCCTTCGTAGATATGGCAATATTTGTCTGTGGAACATTATGAGCTATTGTTACTTTGCTTCGGTTACATTCCATATTAGGCATGCCCACAAAACTCAGTTACAACACTTGAAGAATGGTTGTCTGGTAAAGTTAAACTGTGTGAATTTGTCCTCAGCAGCAGTCATTGCTTCTTGTGTCTTACCTATACACTACCCTAGGAGCAAAGAGATGCATGAGCCCTGTGACATGGATGATGTGACTGTTTCCTGTGTGCTCTTGAATTTTTCCTCTGTAATTGACGTTTATATCCATCTTAATATTGTGGTTATAGTCTGATAGCCCTCCATTGTTTGTTCGTAGAAGGTCCTTATTTTATTCTTGTCATTCCTTTGTTTCTGGAATGGCTCAGGGTAGCCTGGCAGGGCAGGGCAGTAAGAAAGGAGAGAGATGAAGGGTAATCACCTAAGACCTTCAGACCTGCCCTACAGCCTCTGCATTCCATGATCTGTTTGAGAGGCTAATCATCTGTAAGTCTTATAAAGCATTTGTAATTTGTGAACCCTACTTGCAGGAACTATGTTATATTTGCCACTGGCCTCAGGGATGATTGCTGACTCATAATAATACCAGCAAATACAATCAAAAGAGCCAACATCTGTTACATCCTCATGCTGTGCCTGCTACTATGCTTCTCCCTAGAGCAATTCAGCTAGATCATGCAAAAGACCTACAAATTACTCCAAAATTTCTACCCCCTGTTAGCATGAAGGGATTACAGTATGGCCACTGGAACATTTTTACAAATGAATAATATGTATTAAACATTTGCATACTTTGGATATAAGTGCTTAATTATTTCCAATGAAATGTGACTAGATTCAGAGCTGCATTTCAGTGAATAAGTTACTTTAAATCATCCAAATGACAAAATAATATATATATTTTTTTATTCAGTAATTGCTGACTATAATATAAGCTAGAAAAGGAGAATTATCAGGAGGAAACTATTGGTAAACACTGTGATACTTCTATTACCTTGCAGAAGTTCTGGGGGAAGCTGTATATAGGGAAATAGCATTTGAAAGGCACTTTGTCGGTGCGGATCCACCGAGTATGTAATAAGTGATAACGTGTGTGATACACGGAGAGCAGTATGGGTGAGGTGATGAGGGACCACTCCCTGGAGAAAGAGGGGCTAACATAGAACCTGGAAGGGTGTTATGCATATGGACAGACAACACGGTTGTCTGTTCATAAGCTCAGTGCACGGTGTGAATGAAGTAGCAAGGGAAAAACATCATTCTGTGTACCTTTTTGAGTTCTGAGTATTTATTACCTCTTTCAAGAAAATAGCTTTATTAAAATACAATTCAAATATGGTGGGACTTACTCATTTAAGATATATAATTCAACGGCTTTTAGTATATTCACAGAGTTGTGTATCCGTCACTATAATTGCTTTTAGAGCATTTTTCATTACCAAAATGAACCCCTTAACCTTAGCCATTATCCTCCTAGCCTTCCACCTCTCCCCTTCTCCAGCCCTAAAGTTACCACTAATCCTTTTCTGTTTCTATAGATTTGCCTATTCTGTACATTTCCTACAAATGGGATCATACAATGGTGATTTTTGACTGGCTTCTTTCATGTGTGCACCATTGTGTGTGTGTGTGTGTGTGTGTGTGAGAGAGAGAGAGAGAGAGAGAGAGAGAGAGAGAGAGAGAGAGAGAAGGGGAGTATTTTCTAAGACAGAGTCTTACCCTGTCACAATCCTCTCACCTTAGCCTCCCAAGAAGATGGAACTATAGGCATGTGCCACTGTGCCCAGCTATGAGTCTCACTGTGTCACCCAGGCCAGCTATGAGCTCATGATCCCCCTGCCTCAGTCACTTTGAGTCTCTGGCACTACTACACCTGGGCCTTCAGGTTGGACTGGGAATTGAACCCAGGCCTCCCATGTGGTTCCAGCCTATCGGACACAGCATCTTAGCAACACACATCACCAATGCCTGGCCTCATATGTACCGTTTTAAAAAAACAATTTGCTATCGGGTACGTGTGCTCTTCAGAGAGACAGAGAGAGGGGGAAAGTGGGAAAGCACCCCAAGAGGGATAGTCATACTGTAATCCCTTCTCCTCCATTCTCCTCTTGGGATTTTTGGCGTGAATGCCTGTGCACCTAACATATTTTCCAAGCCTGGGACTTGAACTGCACTGTTGGCCATGTGGAAATCCAGCCACCTGGGACTAGCAATTAGCGTAATAGCTATGTTGCTGAACTCCCATGTAGTCGACTCTGGTTCGAATCCCGGGCCCGGTAGCTTAAACTCACACCAGGCATGTGTGCATGCGTGCCCAAGATCCTGAGAGGAGAATGGAGGAGAAGAGATTGCAGTGTGGCCATCCTCCCCTGGAGAGGGATTTTTCGCTTTCTGTCTCTCTGTCTCTCTCTTGTCTTTCTGGCGAGCACACATGCCCTATAGCAAAAACCTCTCCCAAAAAAAAATTAAAAAAAAAAAAATCCAGCCACCTTAATTACCACACCAGAGTAGCTTCCAAGTGTACAATTTTTAATTAAAACAGAACAAGATGTTATTTTTTAGCCACTGAAACTTTGTGACAGGCTTTGAACCAACTCTGTGGAAAAAGAAAGGCCTCTGAACACATTTTTTTTCCCCAGAGTCCATACATTCCTCAATAGAATTTTCAGATTGGTTTAGACTGCAGGATGAACAATGGTGGCCTAAGTATGACCCATGGATGTGTTTGGCTTGAATTACATAGAGCTTTACTTTTTTTTTTTTCCTTAGTTGCTAACATTTAAATTTTTTTTAAACTTTAAGAGAATATGTTTTTCTAGCTTGGAAAATCAGAACTGATACCCCCAGGTAGGTCAGCCTTTCTGGGGCAGTTTTGGCAAAAGCTCTTCTTACACATGGCCTTGCTCTCCCCATGGCTCCACATTCATAACTGGCCTACTCCACTCACTAACCTCATCGACCTGGCCCTTTTCTAGGTATTTGAAGTGGTACAACCCTGGCCTAGGTAATTTTTCTAATTTCTCTTTTTCTTTTTTGCCTAGGTAGTTTTTCAATGTCACATCATAGTTGCTTGCATAGATACACTCTACAATCAATTATTAATTGGTTACAAAGTACACATTTGTAAAGAGAAGTGGCTCCATTAGGATAGGAATATTCATCTTTTTTTGGGGGGGGGATATATATCCCAAACACAGAACAGGTGTCTCTTACGTAGTAATCCTTCCATGATTCTTAAGAATGAACAGCTTTGTATTATGTATGTTAAAGGGTCTGAATGTCTACCCTTCAGACAGGATTGGCCAATCTCTATTAAGGAAGTGTGGTTTTCAGGAAGGATAATCCACAGATGCTCTTGCTCCCCTTTTTCTCTCCCTGTCTTCTGTGAAGTATAAAAACAGCAGCACTTAGCACCCAGAACTCTGCAAAAACAGTTGATTAGCCTGCCCTATTGTCGTGAAGAAACTTTACTAAGTGAGATGCTAAAACGAAGAAACCTTCTGTTACAGGCTCATGTACTGGACTGACTGGGGAAAAGAACCTAAAATCGAATCTGCCTGGATGAATGGGGAGTATCGCAAGATCCTGGTTTCTGAGAACCTTGGTTGGCCAACTGGCCTTTCTATTGATTATTTGAACAATGACCGAATATACTGGAGTGACTTCAAGGAGGATGTTATTGAAACCATAAAATATGATGGAACTGATAGGAGAATCGTTTTAAATGAAGGTTAGAAATGAGTTGGAGTTTGCTATTTCAAATAATTCATTGATGTATTTCCAGTATTTTTTCCCATTGTTCCAGGAAGGAACACTGATTTTAGGAAACGGTTTATATAGTTTCTTAGGTACCTACCACCTAACTCCCAACAGCTGAATTAAATTTAAATAGTCCAAGTAATAAGTAAATCCTTTTTTTGTCCTTTTTCATAATTAAAAAAAATGCTTTTAAATACTAGATGTTTGAATAACCAAGATTCCTGTTAGGTGCTTCTAACAGAAATGGCATTCATATGTACCAACCTTAGTCCATGTCTAGCTGCTTCTAGACACATTTGCTAGATTGCTTAGTGTGCACAACTGGAAACATCTAGAAGGGAAGGAGCATTTTCCTTTCTTATCCAAACTCTGCAGTGATCCAGCCCATACCATGTGTTTCCTATCTGACCAAGTAGTATCTTATGCTCAAAAGAAAAAAGAAAATCAAATCTCTGTCATGCAAATTGTGTTCCAAAAATAAAGTAAAATCAGCAACAAGAAAGTGAATTAGTGCCCACTAACTGGTGTAGGACAGAATGCATTAATCTAGTTTGATTTCTGTTGTCCTGGTCTCCCAGTGCAGCACCCTTTCAAGGTCATATCTGTCTGAATGTTCTTGGCATTTCGAGTCTTCGTATTAGGGACCAATTCAGCAGAATGACATTAGATACAGAAGTGATGCTGGAGTATTTTCTTTGAAATAACGCTTTTTGTTTGTTTTGCTTTGCTTTTTCCCTTGTGGACAAGTAGCTATGAGCCCTTACAGTCTCGACATCTTTGAAAACCAGCTATACTGGATATCTAAGGAAAAGGGAGAAGTATGGAAACAAGATAAATTTGGGCAGAAAGAGAAAGAGAAAGTGCTGGTAGTGAACCCTTGGCTCACCCAAGTCCGAATCTTTCACCAACTCAGATACAATCAGTCAGGTAATGATTAATCTTGGAAGAAATGCTCCTCTTTATCTGGAAACCTTATTTCAAAATAATGACTACCTTGTTGAAAATAGTAGTGGATGATGATGGGCTGATCTCTTGGTGCATAAAAGGTGTATGTCTGTGTGTCTGTGTGTCTGTGTGTGTTGGGGAGGTGTTTTAACCATTTTGACCAAAGTCAGATAAAATTGGAGTTTGTGCACAATATATGTAAACCATCAGCAGACATGAAGTAAAAATCAGTCCTCACTGATGTTTGGAGTTACGGATATGTAGTCCTAGTTTATAAATTCCAGCACATTTCAGACCCCTGTGAACTGGGTCAACACGTCGCAAAATGCGTTTCATGAACACCAGAAGTCTTATCCAGTCTTACAATTACTAGACCAACCCAGTCAGGTTATTCCTTGGATATGAGTCTTAAAACTGTCGGTCACACACATCTATTTCTTCCTCCTCTCCCCTTTGTCATTTTCTTAGTTCTGGGTTCTGCTTCATCACATTACTTGCGCTCTAATTCATTCTTTCAGCATTGCCTAGAGCAAGGTGAAAAGGAAGGGACGTTGTTGAAACTAGGAAAGTTAATAGCCTTTTACTAAGTTCTGTATCTTAGATTCTCTCTTCAGTAAACTTGGGTCTCAGGAAAGTCATGACACATTTTTGCATAGAAAAATATAAACAAATATGTCACGATTTTCCCAGTGACGAAATAGTTTGACCATCTGGTACTATCTTTTTCAAAACCTTAGAAAGAGGTTTTTTTGGTATCTTAAATGAGGAAACTGAGGCTAAGAGAGATTTAGTAACTTGTGTGCTTCACTCACATAGGGATGCATTTTAAACTCAGAAATGAAATTATTTTTAAGTTAAATTTTATCTAACCCAAAGCGTGGCATTTTTCTGTGCTAATCAGTGGTCAGTATGCCTACTTCCAGGGTGAATTCTATGGCTGCATGGCCTCTGACAAGTCAATACCTTCTCATCCCTGTATATGATCTTGGAAGAAATGCTCCTCTTTATCTGGAAACCTTATTTCAAAATAATGACTACCTTGTTGAAAATAGTAGTGGATGATGATGGGCTGATCTCTTGGTGCATAAAAGGTGTATGTCTGTGTGTCTGTGTGTCTGTGTGTGTTGGGGAGGTGTTTTAACCATTTTGACCAAAGTCAGATAAAATTGGAGTTTGTGCACAATATATGTAAACCATCAGCAGACATGAAGTAAAAATCAGTCCTCACTGATGTTTGGAGTTACGGATATGTAGTCCTAGTTTATAAATTCCAGCACATTTCAGACCCCTGTGAACTGGGTCAACACGTCGCAAAATGCGTTTCATGAACACCAGAAGTCTTATCCAGTCTTACAATTACTAGACCAACCCAGTCAGGTTATTCCTTGGATATGAGTCTTAAAACTGTCGGTCACACACATCTATTTCTTCCTCCTCTCCCCTTTGTCATTTTCTTAGTTCTGGGTTCTGCTTCATCACATTACTTGCGCTCTAATTCATTCTTTCAGCATTGCCTAGAGCAAGGTGAAAAGGAAGGGACGTTGTTGAAACTAGGAAAGTTAATAGCCTTTTACTAAGTTCTGTATCTTAGATTCTCTCTTCAGTAAACTTGGGTCTCAGGAAAGTCATGACACATTTTTGCATAGAAAAATATAAACAAATATGTCACGATTTTCCCAGTGACGAAATAGTTTGACCATCTGGTACTATCTTTTTCAAAACCTTAGAAAGAGGTTTTTTTGGTATCTTAAATGAGGAAACTGAGGCTAAGAGAGATTTAGTAACTTGTGTGCTTCACTCACATAGGGATGCATTTTAAACTCAGAAATGAAATTATTTTTAAGTTAAATTTTATCTAACCCAAAGCGTGGCATTTTTCTGTGCTAATCAGTGGTCAGTATGCCTACTTCCAGGGTGAATTCTATGGCTGCATGGCCTCTGACAAGTCAATACCTTCTCATCCCTGTATATGAACAGAGGGTGGAGCCCAGTGTCCTCATGAGTCCACTGATACCCTAAGACCCTCAAGCAGCCTAGACACATGTCAGACACATGTCAGAGCTGAGGAATCTGGGAGATTACCCTGGCACACATGTCTTTTCCAGAGAGTAACTCCTTATGATGCTAATCATGGTCACTTCTTGCTAGCCTCTCTCCAAGACACTCCAGGTCCTACTGAGTGCTTGTGTTCTAAGTGCTCTGTGCCTCTCGTGTGTGGCAATTTTAAAGGTGGGAGAGAATAGCACAGTGAACTTGGTGAATCCCTCCCTGGACTCTGTGGAAAAGGCAGAAGAAAGTCTGGAGACTGCCCGTGAAGGAAAAGCATCTCAGTTAGGTGATGCTCTGGGTCTCCTTGGAAAGTACTGACTGAGGTGAAGGCCAGAGTCCCAGCTCAGTTGTACTAGACTAACGGTTACTCCAAACCAATAGTTCGCAATTGCGAGTATACGTTAGGATTATTTGGAGAGCTTATTGAACATAGATGACCAGGTCCCTCTTGTGGATTTTCTGATCCCATGTGCCTGAGGTGATCTAGGAATTTGCATTTCTAAAAGTTTCCAAGTGATGGTGTTGCTTCTGGTTCAGGGACCATGTATTGAGCAGGGCTGACTGCTCCAGTGCCCTGCTACTCCAAAGGTGGGCCGTGGACAAGTAGCATTAGTGTCCTATGGGAGATGCTTAGAAATGTGATTGTCAGATCTCATCCCAGACCTTCTGAATCATAATAGGGATTTTAGCAAGATTCCCCAGGTGATTTGCACCACGTTAAATTTTGAAAAGCTTTGCTCTAGATACTTGACAGAATGATCATGGGCTAGGCTTTGAGTAAAGCCGTTAGGATACATGTTCTTACTTTATAGCCATGCTTGGTCTATGGTTACATTTTCAATGATGGAGAATCAGGATCACAGATTATTAGTCTGAGAAGGAATTTAGAGATCATCTAGGCCAGTATAACCTTTGGATAAATCATCATATATGCTAAGGTAGAATTCAGAAGATTCTGGAGTTACCTGCGGAGATTTTAATGGTAGTACTTGAACTCCACTTCAGAGCATTTTAAATCTGAATTTCCGTGAAGGCTGTCAGCATTTCTGAACAGCTTTCAGGTGATTCAGATGAAGCTTAGCTCTAAATTCCTTTTGCTTGCATGCAATGAAACCGAAGCCCAGAAGACAGTTCTCCTTTGAGGATTAGGATAAGAGTCACATTTAATATATGCTTTGGATAAACCATATATTATGATCTACCCAGATTCTAGTCATGACAACCCTTGATATAATACTGGGGTCACACTGGTCCTTTGAACCTTCTCAAATTGCTTAACACTGATTGGGTTTGGAGGTTAGGCAGTGAACTGGACAGATAGCCACCTTCCAAAGCTGCAAGGGCAATAGAGGAGATAATCCCAACAGGAAGTGTGAGGGGTGTAGAAGGAGGATGGAGGGCTCAGGGAGGGACTGTGTGACTTTCTTGGGTGGCAGGCATGGGTATGTAAATGAGGGTGAGTAGCTCAGTGACACAAGGGCTAGAGGCATTGGCATGCTGGCTGGGCTCTGTGGCCACCTCACTGATAGGCATGTTCTTGATTGGAGTAATCGTTCTCACATCAGGACCTAACTACTGTTCTCCTCTGCTTTCCAGTGCCTAACCCTTGTAAACAGGTCTGCAGCCACCTCTGCCTCCTGAGACCTGGAGGATACAGCTGTGCCTGTCCCCAAGGCTCCACCTTTATACAGGGGAGTGCCACTGAGTGCGATGCAGGTAGGGGACCGCCTGGGCAGCCACCAGGGCCTGAGGGAGCTCCTCTGTCCCCTTCAGGAGCCTGAAGAATCTCCACATACTGGGTCCTTTGTAGAATGGAGTGGGGGTGGTTAGACAGAGGACTGGAGATGTGGGAAGCATGAACTGTGCTGGTGAGGACTCCAGGAGCCAAATAGAACTCACGTTCCAGTAATTTCTGGGACTTATTTGTTAAAATCTGCTGAGGTATATATCCCTAAATCTATTGCTGTGTTGTTTTGTGAAGATGTATGGGAGGGTAAATTTTCTATAAGTTTTCTGTAAGGTTCCTCCTTCCTCCACTCCATACTGGGTTTGTCCACTCCACACCGGGTCCCTATTGCCCCAGCACCCACTCAGCCTTAATTGAATTCCTCAGAGCAGAGAACCATTTCCTGAGATGAGAAGGGTTTGGTGCAGAGGAGAGGGCTAGAGGACGGCTGCTGTTTTTCTCACATGCTCATTTCAAAGTTTTGGAAACTGAAAGGTCCCTTATATTGTTGGGAGATAAAGGCTAGAAAAAGGAAGCAGTGGTTTAATTCTCTTCTCACTGCAAGTGCCGTGGGTGATCTATTCTTGGCAAGACCTTTATGACTCTTAAATTAAGTAATTAGTAAGTCATGGGGAATAACTAGTACCTCTAGTTAGTGTTCTGTGCTTATTGAGCACACACAGACATCCTGAAGTTCGTGTGGCCTATCTTATGGTACCCATCTTTGGCATTTTATCCCCTCCCCCCCATTTCAGCCAATGGGGAAATAAAGAGGCTTAACTACCAACTACCACTAGGGGGAGCAAAGCTGTGAAACAAGGAACCACCCTTTGACTCATACACAGGCTGAAAACTTGGCAGGTTTGGCACCAGCAGTTAGCATAATGGCTATGTTGCTGAACTTCCATGTAGCCAACCGTGGTTTGGGGCCTGGACCCGGTGGCTTAAACTCATGCTGGCGTGCCCTATTGCAAAAACCTCTCCAGAAAAAAAAAAGTTGGCAGGTTTAGGAAATGAGCTTATGGAGGAAAAACCTGTTTCCTATTTCCCATACTCCTGTGCTCATCTCAGTGCTACTCCAATATCTGAGCAATATTTCGAACAAAATTGTAATTTCAAGTTTTGAGATTTGCTCTATGCTGTAGATGGGTTGTTCTGACATTTATTGGTATTTCACATCGTAGGAGACAGTGTCCATGTTGTCACTTTGTTGGCTACTTTCCTTATTTAAATATTGTCCAAATGTATTACATTAAGATTTTTGTTTAAAAGAAACTTAACCAAAGTAAGTACATTAATTATGGTAGTCATTCTGTATAGGGCCTTTATTTGGTATATTAATTAATCACTCAGTTAATTCAAGAAGTATTTATTGAGCACCTACTCTGTACTAGATTCTAAGTGCCAGGCATAACAGAAGTGAACAAAGCAACCCCCTGGCTCTCATTATATAATAGGACAATAAATAGAGAACCTAATAAATATATAATAGGCCAGGGAGTAAAAGTACTATGGAGACAATTGAAGCTAAGTTAGAGAGACAAGGGTGGGATGGAGGAGTTGCTCTTAAGTAGAGTGTTCAGGCAAGGCCACCTGGTGGGATGGTAGTTAAAGTGGCTGGATCCACATGGCCCACTGTGCAGTTCAAGTCTTAGACCTGGCAGCTTGAAGAATAATTGCTGATGTATGAATGAATGAAAAGAAGACATAAGATAAGGAAATCATAGTTAGTCATATGTATATATACACACAATATACACACATATGTAGGTACTATTCAGTGAGATCTGAGTGGAGTGACAGCTATTAACAAATACATTCAACTTATAAGTGAAAGCTGTTAGAGTTTATAATTTAGAAATGATAAAATATTTGAATGATAGAAACTTTGGTTACCCATGCTTCTTCAGAACATACAGAGACCTAAATTTTAACTAGCTCCTTAAATACTTAGTGATTTTTCTATGAGATGAATAGTGGTTGGGGAAATTTAACATATTAAATGAGTTATGAGAAAGAAAGAAAGAAAGGAAGGAAGGAAGAAAAAGAAAGAGAAAGAAAGAGAAAGAAAGAAAGAAAAACACACTGGGTGCACGTATGTGAGTGCCCAAAATCCTAATAGGAGAATGGAAGAGAAGGGATTGAGGTATGGCCATCCCTATCTCTTTTTCATTGCTGCTTTTTGTCTCTCTCTCTTTGGCAAGCACATATACTCTATAGCAAACAACAAAAAGGAACAAAGTGCCTGCCTGGTAAAATGAACTTTAAGCAGAGATTCAGATTGAAGTACTGAGCCAGGAGGGTCTCCAGACTCTCTAAATAAAACACACATGTGATAAATACTTATTAAGTATTATTGTCTATGTAGAAGACACTGAGACACTGATGACCTACTAGGTGCATCCAAAGAGTGTGTGGGGGTGAGATGGGAGCAGGAACCCAGAGTAAGGCCAGTTTTGTAGGATTTATAAAGTGAGTCACTTCTAGCTAGCTAACTATCAAGTGTCCCTGTCTATGTGTTTGTCTATTGATTGACTGATAGCTGATACAATGGGACCTTTGGCTGAAGTTTTGAGGAGTGCCTAAATTAAAGTTTTGATTTTAACTGAGTTCACAGAGGAGAACTCTGGAAACTTCACATGAGAGTGTGAATGTCTTTAGAGAGTCTTATCACAAAGTTCTTTTAACCATTAATATATGCTCTGAAATCTAGCATGTCTTTGCTGTTTGTGTGTGGGAGGATTCTTTTTCAAGTGTATGTTACTCTCCAAGACCTGATCATTGTTAAGAATATTTATTTGACTTAGGGAGAAGGTAACGTTTTGACAGAGACAATAATGAGCTGGCTCACCTCCCCATCCCCGCCCCCACCCCACCCTGGGCAGGTTTGCATGGTGGGGATGCTCTGCTGAGTATGGCTTACTAACATATGCATGGCTTTCCCTTTCCGCAGCCATCGAAGCTCCTATCACCATGCCCCTCCCATGCAGGTGTATGCACGGAGGAAAATGCTATTTTGATGAGAATAACCTCCCCAAATGCAAGTAAGTCTGAATGTTGAGGTCTGAGCTGTAGGTGTTGCCTCTTCTGGGGGAATTCAAGACTTTAAAGTAGCCAGGGAAGCCAGTACAGGAACCTTGCCAGTTCACTAGTTTAACCAGCTTGTCCTCCCTTGGAGGAACCCATAGAGAACTAAAGTAGTGCATCTTAAACTGTAATGAGCAGAAGGATCACTGGGGATCTGGTTCAACTTCCCCCTCATTCACAGGGATTCTGCATTTCTACCATGCCCCCTGGTGATGTCACAGGATGGTGAACCACACTTTAAGGGGCGAGGAGTTTGAGAAATGACAATAGCATGTTCCTACTCCCCTGTGATGTTAGTTACGGCAGGATCATGGGAGAAAAGCATCAGTAGAGCTGCAACAGTATAAGGCACCCACTATGAACAGAAGGACCGACTAAGGATTTGGAAAGACATTTATTAGGGAAGCTCTAACATGGAGCATGGTAAATGTCTCTGAAAAGCATTTAATGAGGGGCCAGCAGATGGTATAATGGTTATGCTGCTGGCCTCCCACGTAGTTGACCGCAGTTTGAGTCCTATACCTGGTGGCTTAAAACTCATGCCAAGTGCATGCGCATGTGCGTTTGTGCCCAAGATCCCAAGAGGAAAATGGAGAAGAAGGGATTGTGGTGTGTCCATCTCCCCTATGAGGGGCAAGATGATTTCTAGCTTTCTGTCTCTCTGTCTCCCTCTCTCTCTCTCTCAGGGGAGCACACATGGCCTATAGTGAAAAAAAAAAAAAAAGAAAAGCATTTAATGAAAGCTAATCAAAGGAAAATACGCAACTGTGGTTTCCACTTGTACTTTGTAAGGAAGAATTCCAGAGATAAGAGAAAATACCAAAAGCTTCCTTTGATGAGGTTGCCCCTATAAGTGCCACAGCTATTTTGCTGAAAGTGAATTCCGAAATCCATTGCAAGTGTTCTTTCTGCCTCTCATCTCTTTGCAAACTAAACAAAAACCATGCAGGCTACATTGTTCAACACGTAATCTACTCGGTCTCTACCTCAGAATGTGCTTATGAAATCACAGCAGAGGCCTAAAAAGGCAAGAGGTGGTGAACGATTCTCCTTTCACTTTCAGGTGTTCTAGTGGCTACACTGGGCCGTATTGTGAAATCGCATTTTCAAAAGGCATGCCTCCAGGAACAAGTAAGTTTTAAAAATATGGGCAACTTGGAAATACGCACGGCCCCTGAATGGAATGCCATCAATGTGTGTTTTCTGTTTAGCCCAACCTTTGAAGAATGGCTGTGCTAGTCCCTGCTTCTGCTGTTCACTGACTCCCCTCCTTTGCCGTGTGCTGACATGTTCCTTTCTTCCCTCTCCAATAGCAGCTGTGGCCGTGCTGTTGACAATCCTTTTGATCATCATCATCGGGGCTTTGGCAATTGTAGGAGTTTTCCACTATAGGAAAACTGGCTCCCTTTTGCCTGCTCTGCCCAAACTGCCAAGGTCAGTTTCATTAAGTGGACTCTTGAACTTCAGAAGCCTGTGGGACATAATCACATGGCTTGCTCTTCTTTAAGTAAAATTAAAAAGTATAGTACCCTGTTCATGTTCTCTGCAGAAACAAACAGTACTGAGGAGTATAAACCAGTCCTGTTCATGTTCTCTGCAGAAACAAACAGTATAAACCACACACTTCCAATGAGCACTTCTTCATCAGGTGCTTCTCAGAAGCCCAAGTGACTAACCATGTTTTAGAGCCCACTGTGGGCGTTTGGGTCAGACTGGAGAAGAGAGAGCGGGCTGGGTGATGGCCAGGCCGCATGCCTGCCAGTGTTCCGCTGGTCTTGTCTCAGATCTCAAGTGTTCAAGAATGTGCTTTATTGTTTCCTGGTAGCTAAAGGAACTCACTGCTACATCGGATATGTGTAAATCAAGAGTGGGTTAGGGTGTTTGATTTAGGTGAGATTTAACAATGTGGAGGAGAGAATACCATCACAGAAGGTTTTTAAAAGCAAATTATAAGACACTACTTTGATTACTTCCTTCCAGCTTAAGCAGTCTTGTCAAACCCTCTGAAAATGGAAATGGAGTGACTTTCAGATCAGGGGCAGACGTAAACATGGATATCGGAGTGTCTGGTTTTGGGCCCGAATCTGTTATTGACAGATCAATGGCAATGGTGAGTGAGGTTTCAAAATGATTATTTGAAGGCTGTCATTTTTACTGTTCTATGAAAGAAACACTTTTTAGGTGTTTTTATTTTAAAGAATCAAATATAATGGTTAATGTAGAGAATATTGAAAAACAGTGCACTTTTCTGAATAAAGTCTACATTTTTTAGACCAAATTAGGAAACATTAGGTTTGTTGCAGAAATGTGTTTGAACATTAGTAATGAAATTGAAATTAACCCCCTCTCCAAGCCACACTATTCGATTGGAATCATAAACGGTATTAAATTCAATTGGAATTTTAGGCAGTTTTGGGAAGAGGGAGGAAAGGGAACATGATGTTTTGTTTGTATTTATTAGTAGTATTATTTTGGAGAGGTTTTTGCTATAGGGCGTGTGCTCACCAGAAAAACAGAGAGAGACAGAGAGACAGAGAGACAGAAAGCGAGAAATCACAACCCTCCCCCCCCGGGGAGGGGGTGGCCACACTGCAATGCCTTCTCCTTCTTTCTCCTCTTGGGATCTTGGGCATGCACACACATGCTTGGTGTGAGTTTAAGCCACCAGGTCTGGGACTCGAACTGTGGTTGACTATGTAAGAGTCCAGCGACATAGCCATTACACCAACTGCAGTTCCCTTGACAACATTTTATATGAATGTAGGGAACTGTATTTTTCCTAGTGCCATATATTTTTCTATCAACATATAGTAATGGAATAAACAGCGATTTGATAGTCAGTGTAGGTTCAAACTATGGTTCTACCACCTTCTAAGTATGTATTAGTGGGTATGGCTCTGATCTCTCTGGTCCCCACCGTTCTCATCTGTGAAATGGGTACAAAGGTACGTTGTGTGAGGACTGAATGAGATACTTTGTGAGGAGCCTGGCATAGGCTTGGTGCAGAGGGGGCTCGATGTAATCAGTAGTGGGAAACCACTTTCACTATTTTGTCTCCCCTGAAAGTCTCATTTTTTGCCTTACCTTAAAGTACAATATTATCCATAATCTCTTTCTTCCTCTTATTCTTCTCCTTCTTGCTCTTCTTCCACCCTTTTCTCTGCTCTCCTGGCCAAATCCCCAAGTACATTGTATATATATGAAAGAGTCACAGAGAATTCAGTAAGAGGAAGAAAGTTTCTGTTTTCTTGAGTGGATGAATTAACACTTCTATTTTACTTTAAATCATGATTTGCCATATAGAGACTGTCTTCTGTCTCTGCTGGCTCTTTTCTTTGTTCTTTTCAGCAAATTTCCAAGGTGTCATTTTTTGGGGTAACTTTGGCATAACACCTAGCCCACTTCCAGGTGTGAGAAAGAAAGGCACGGTCCTCTGATGGGAACCAGATCAGCATGGTGTAATCTCTTTCTCCCTCTTTTCACCCTGATCAGAATGAGGACTTTGCGATGGAGATGGGGAAGCAGCCTGTGATATTTGAAAACCCCATGTATTCAGCCAGAGACAACGCTGTCAAAGTGGTTCTGCCAGCTCAGGTGAGGAATGGCGCAGTCCTTCCAGTCAGTGCCTCGCGGGGTGTTATCCTATTGAGAAAAGTCCTCTGAAGCTTCTCACCTCCCCCGCAAAGGGATCAAGAGGCACAGTGGTCCTTGCCTCAGCTAACGTAGCAGGACAGACCCGAGAGTAGCCTGAAAATGGTCAGGATGCTGCTCTGTGTCCCAGTTGTTGAGGTTTGGTAGCCATGCCGGGGATACTGACAAGAGCCTTTTTATTCTGAGTGGTGTCAGGGCAGGGTGCGGGAGAGTCCTGCTCAGTCCTGCACCTGGTGCACCGCAGGCTCTCTCTGCATAGATAAAGAATGGATGGACTGAATGATGACCAGGTCACTCGACGAGATTTTGGGGACTGCATACACTCTCCAGGTTCTACTGGTGTCAAAAGAGTATGGTTTTAGGTGGGCTAAAGAGAGAAAGACCTCTTTATGCTTGCTTTTCCTGTACTTTTCTCAAATGTATAAAGGTCTTCAGAGCTGATAGGCAGGTATCTAAGTTTCCATGGGAGCAGTCCTATTTCTCAGTCATCTTTAAGGGGAACTGGGAGATAAGACTATGAATGAAGGGAAAGAATGTTTCCTAGGTCACTAGAAGTGGTGTCAACCACTTCGTCTACTGTCAACCTCTTCTGCCTATGTCAAAACAATTATGGCTTGAGTGACAATGAGTAACTCATTGTTAATACCGACACTTCTTTTGAACTCAAGATATAGATGTGTTACTATGTAAATGTTTATTTTATACATATCTTTCTGAAGATCAGAAATATTTTAATCTTGAAAGCATTTTGCCTGATCCTCTGATAACCAGATAACAAATTTTAGTTGCATAATGAAACAGGTATGACGTTTCATTTGGCATTTTCACTGGAAATAAAATGAGGCCAAAATACAACATACATATAAATACATATCCCAGTTTGAGGAGGAATGAAGTGATGACTATAAAAATATCAGAAAAGGAGTTTATTATCTACACGACAATTTATTAATTGTGTACTCATGGTAATTTGGGTTTAAAGGGACACTTTGGAACTATATTGATGTTATATAGGAAGATATGGAGAGGAGTCTTAATTCCATTATACCTACTGTTTAAAAAAAGTAAGCTTGTTTTTAAGCAAGTCCCTGAAATTAATAGTTTTTTTCTTACCCCAGAATAGAATTTTGTGCCCATCATTGAGTTTGGGGAGTTATTCACGTTGTTCTTCTAGGGTCTGGCGCCATTATACAACCGGAGTAACTTTTATTCAGACATATCATACAGCAGTGGGGTAAGGAGGCATAGAGACCACAGTAGAAATTGCTCTTGGTGAGAGTGACTAGCGAGAGAGATGTTTGCCTCCCAGGATTAAGATGACATGACTTAGTGGTTGGTGTTCTTGATTTCGAAGAGGTGGAGTGGTGTTTAGTCCTGGGATACTGTTTCAGTTCACGGAGTAAAGATGGCGCCTGAGTTTATCAGTTTGTCTATTACTGAATTTCTTCTAAACTAGATAAAGACCACCCAGATGTCACAGGTGACAGTATCTGGAAATGTGGATAACAAGAATTATGGAAGTCCCATGAGCCCTTCTGAGATAGCTCCAGAAACAACGCCGCACCCCCCAGCTGCTGATGGAACCCAGGTAACCTTAGCTGACTGCTGAAATGGGATTTGGGAAGTGCTCTTTCTTGAAATTGCTGGGTTGGGGTTAATCCTAGGCAGACAAGGTAGACCCTGATAGGCTTACACATCCCAAGACGTGTAGGCAGTTAATTAGGGTAATTGTTTATGCAAACCACTGACATTTTCTAGTGGCCACAGGTGTGCAGAGCACCCTGAAACTGTTTCAAAGTTGTGCATATTTCCAAATGTTTTTTAAAATAATTTTTATTTTTATTATTATTTTAATTTTCTATAGAGTGCATGCACTTACCAGAGACAGAAAGAGAGAAGGAAAGGGAGAAAGCAAACTGGCAAGTCTAGGACTCAAACCACTGTCAACCATGTGGGAGTCCAGCACCCTAACCACAACACCTACTGCTGACCCCAATTTCCCATTTTTTCTTTTTTTTTTTTTTTAAATATTTTAAAGAATTATTTACTTTTTTCCATTCATTCATTTATTTTAATTTGATCAGAGAGAGACACACACACACACACACACACAGAGAAGGAAAGTGAGAAAGAAAGCCACCAGGTCCAAGACTCAAACCGTGGTTAGCAATGTGGGAGTGTCCAGCACCCTAACCACCATACCACCTGCTGATCCTCTTTATTTATTTATTTATTTTTGAAATTTTTAGAGAGGTTTTTGCTATAGGGCACTTGTGCTTGCCAGAGAAACAGAGAGACATAAAGAGAAAGAAAGCAAGAAATCACCCCCCAGGGCAGATGCCCATCCCACAATCCCTTCTCTTCTGTTCTCCTCTTGAGATTTTGGGCATGCATGCACATGTGCCCAGCATGAGGGTTTTTGTTTGTTTGTTTGTTTGTTTTTAAGAGGTTTTTGCTCGCCAGACAGACAGAGAGAGACAGAGACAGAAAGTGAGAAATCACCCCTCGGGAGGGATGGCCACGCCTCAATCCCTTCTCCATTCTCCTCTCGGGATCTTGAGCATGCATACATACACGTCCGGCGTGAGTTTTAAGCCACCGGGTCCGGGACGCGAACTGCTGTCGACTACATGGGAGTCCAGCGACACAGCCATTACGCTAACTGCTGGTCCCAACCCAGTGTGAGTTTTAAGGCACCGGGTCCGAGACTCAAACCAGGATGACTACACGGGAATCTAGTGATATAACAATTATGTCATCTACTGGTCTCTCGAAATATTTTTAAAATGGAAAGGAATTTTCATGTTTTCCTCACTTTGTGCACTTTGCTGTTGGTGTGACAAGGCATTTAAAGATATTCTTTTTTCTTAATTTTTTTTTTTATTTGTAAGGTGGTGTTAAGACATGGTTATTGGCTGGAAATCCCAAGTTACCAACTGTACATATCTCTAGTCTGTAAAGAAGACAAAACAACTGCAGCAAACTCTCCATGCTCCTTGCTTGGTGAAGGCTGCAGGGAGGGTGCCAGGGGCGGAGTAGTTGGGGGGCTAGACTCGTTGACTCTGGTGGCATCCGAGTAGCATCCGGTTGTCTTGTTTGAACAGTGACCTAGTACTCTGCTGCCATTCTTAGCTATAGAAAAGGGGAGTCACCTGGCATGAGAAGGGTTTGGGTTTTTGTTTTCTTAGTCAAGTGTGGAAGTTTTAAAACTTTAAAAAAAACAAACTGTAGAACTCTTCCTTGTCAGCCAAGCCAAGAGCCACTGCATCAGTGAAGTTCAAGAACCTCTGTAATGGGAACCAGCAATTAGCGTAATGGCTATGTCACTGGACTCCCACGTAGTCGACCGCGGTTCGCGTCCCGGACCCGGTGGCTTAAACTCACGCCGGGTGCGTGTGCGTGCGTGCCCAAGATCCCGAGAGGAGAATGGAGGAGAAGGGATTGCAGCGTGACCATCCCCCCTGGGGCTGATTTCTCACTTTCTGTCTCTATGTCTCTCTCTGTCTGTGGAGAGACAACCCCTATAGGGAAAACCTTTCCAAAAAAAAAAAAAAGAACCTCTGTACTTAAAACTGATTTGCAACATTATATTATTTTTTGTATGTTTAGAGTGACACAATGTTTTCGAAGTTAAATAAATAGTATTACATTTTTGTTTTTTAAATTAGGGTATTTTTTTTTTACGTCATAGATTAGGGACCAGAAAATGGCATAATGGTTATGTTTTTGGACCTCCACATGGTTGACTACAGTTTGAGTTCTTCACTCAGGAGCTTGGGTGGCATATTGGCTAAGGGCAGTGGACTCCCATGTGTCCGGCCACGGTTCAAGTCCCAGACCTGGTGGCTTGCTTTCTCACTTCCCCTCTTTTTCTCTCTGTTTCTCACTCTGTCCCTCTCTAGCCAAATTAAAATAAATGAATACATAAATAAAATTAAATAAAATAATCCTTAAAAAAATACTCATGCCGGGCACGTGCACATGCATCTCCCAAATCTGAGAGGAGAACGGAGAAGTGATTGTGGTATAGTCATGCCCCCTGGGGGGGGTGATTTCTTGCTTTCTGTTTCTCTGGTAAGTGCATGTGTCCTATAGCAAAAAATTTCTCTTTAAAAAAATAATAGATTGAAAACTATCTACCAGGTAAAGCTACATTCTAATACCGAGTTGAGAATAATGTCGCTTGTGATATGGGAGATTTCTAGATCTAATATCTCTAAATGCACTGGAGGCAGGGGCAATTAAAGATGCCAGTGCATCAAGTATACATACCCAAAATCCTTCTCTATGTGAATTTTATACAACGTGAAACTTTATTCCCTTAGTAAAATATTGGGGGGGGTGTTTCAAAAAGTTCATGGAAAATGCATATTACAAAAAAACCCTTATTCAAAACCAACTTGTACTTTAATTGCATTTTCCCATAAACTCTGAAGTAGCCTTGTGTGCTGTTCTTACTGTACTGCAGTTACCTCAGTTTACCACTAGATGGCACTAGTTTATATCCTCGTCTCTATTCATCCATCTGTTCATTCTTCATCTATCTTATTGTCCATTCAATCGCCCAACCAACATTATTGCCCTCAATTTGTCAAGTATGATGTTTAATGTGAATATTAAAAGAAAATAGTCACTAGGTGCAGCTTCTCTACCATGCCTGTAGGCCCTTTTAAATTTATAGACGATTTGGTCTGCATAGAGAAATTCAATAAGTACATTTGATATAAAATTTTATATTAAAAAATAATATATAGCTAGTTTGAGTGCACACATATGAAGCTATGCCAGATCGGGTTGAGTCTGGAAAAATCATTTTACCTCTGGGTACTGGAGTCCTCAGCAAAATTTCTCCTTGAGGGTACTATCGCCATATTAGGTGGGTTAGTTCTTTATGCTCCAAGGTTGTCCATACCATTGTATGGTATTTTCGTATTCGCCGTCCCTTCCCCTAAATGCCAGTAGTGTCTCTCAACTGTGATGTGAGAAATCTCCCAGTTGAGAACAATAGGATCTGGACTGTCTCAGTTCTAAGGTTTCATGATTCATTTTGTGAAGTAATATTAAAAAACAGAAGTAGCTTGAAAATTTGTCATTCTATACAATCCTTATTTTTTCAAATTGTATAATCTATAAACAAAATTGTTATCTGCAAAGTTAACTTAGAAGTCTTACTGAATTTATAGCCATGAAGCACTTCAGACACTGGGTCCTGTTCTGTTTGGGTTGAAATAAAATTTGAGCTAAATTTATGCTAATGAAAAGAGCTTATATCAGAGATCTTTGTCCACCTTTTAATATTCCATTACTTATTCTTTTATCCTGCCATGTGCATACACAGGGACACTCATAGATGCATACGAATATTGTCTAGAAAAAATTTGTCTCATCTTTTTCAAGAAGGGGACCGAATTATTTTTCTTTTTCTCTCTTTTTTTTCTTTTAATTTTTGCCATAGGACATGTGAGCTTGTCAGAGAGGGATAGAGAGAAAGAAAGAGTGGGAGAAAGTGAGAAATCACCCTCTGGGGGGGGGATGGCTATGCTGTAATCCCTTTTCCTCCATTCTTCCCCTGAAATTTTGGGCATGCACATACACACACACCTGACATGTTTTTCAATCTGCTGGGTCCAGGACTCAAACCTCAGAGTTGGCCAGGTGGAATCCAGTTCCTTAACCACTATGCCTCTTGCTTCTCTGAGACTGAACTATTTTTCTTTAAGCTACATTAAAAATGGATTTCAGGGGAACCAGCAGATAGTGTAATGGCTATGTTGCTGGACTCCCACGTAGTCGACCGCGGTTCGCATTCCAGACCCGGTGGCTTAAAACTCACACCGGGTGCGTGTGCGTGTGTGTCCAAGATCCCGAGAGGAGAATGGAGGAGAAGGGATTGTGGTGTGACCATCCCCCCGGGGGGTGATTTCTCGCTTTCTGTCTCTATGTCTCTCTCTGTCTGTCTGGCGAGCGCCCTATAGAGAAAAGCTCTCCCCCCCCCCCAAAAAAAAAATGGAGTTCAGGGATTTCAGAGGACCAGCCCCATGGCCTGGTGGTAGGGAGAGCTGATTCCCACATGGCCAACCACATGGTTTGAATCCTGGCCCTGGCAACTTGATAAAACATGCTGTGTGTGTGTGTGTGTGTGTGTGTGTGTGTGTGCTCAAAATCCTAACAGGATGGAGGAATGGAGAAGAAGGGATTGCAGCATGACCACACTCCATTAGGGGATGCTCCCTCTCTCTCTCCCGCTCTGTTTCTCAGTCTCTCTTTGGCTAGCGCATGTGCCCTCTGGGGAAAAAAAAAAAAAAAAAGGATTTGGAGGCTAACTTTCCATAGGTAATTTTTCAGAAGACTGAATATTTGAATATTACATACAAGAAGTCTTCAAAAAGTTTGTGAAAAATGTGTAGTATGAAAAAGCAATGCATGGATTTAAAATATTTTTGCACCAAAATGAACTCGTACTTTAATTTCATTTTTCAACAAACTATTTTGAAGTCCTCTTGTATTTGGCCCAAAAGTCTGAGTCAACTGCAAGGCAGTGCCGGATACATTTCCTATTACTGCCGTTTTTTCCTCAGCCCACTTGAAGTTTAGTGGGCAAACTGCAGCCTCTGACCTGCACGTGAGTCATTAGAGACAGCACATTGAAAGACTTTCAAAAGGGAACAGGTCTTCACCAGTCATAATCCCTTGCTTCCTCACCTCCATCTTTGTAAAATGTTGGTTCTTCCTCTTACTTTTTAGCTGAGCTCTCTAAGAGTTGTCCTCCATGATATGTCTAAGGATCTTTGCTTCCTGGGCCCTGAGCTAACAGCCGGTATGGCTTAAAAGCAGTCGAGGCACTTGGTTAACATAATGGGCCAAGGGACCTCACGGTCTTTTCTTTCCTTAGTAAATATGCTGATAGGACTGAAAGTTAAGAACATGAACTGTGACTTAGTCCTATCATGTTCCAAAAGCTGCAGTGACATGTGGAGGATCTCCTGACATAAAAATGGGAGTCCCACACCATTGTTCTTGTTAGTTACTGCTTACGCCAAGCAGCCGTTCCACACTGAAGCAGTGATTGCTAAGGGTCTGGCCTTCCCTACTTAGCCATAAGCTCCCAGAAGCAGGGCTCTGACGTCAGGATCTCCATCTCCCCTTCGGTGGAGCCATGTAGAGACTCTGAGCTCATTGAAGCGTGGCCTAAAGTGAATGCCCTTTTCTACTGATACTTCCCTATGGTGTCGGATTCCCCACTCCTTCACAGGTCGGCCCCCTACTTTCAGAGACTGAGAGACACCCTATAAAACATGTGACCATCTTCTCTGCCTACTGCAGTGAGCTGTCTGCCCCCTTGTCTCCTGCCACGTTTTTATTTGGCAACTAGAACAGTGACCAACACTAGCAGCAACTTTTCAGCAAGGTGGGGCCCCTTGCCTTGGTCTAGGATGATTCTCTTTGAGTGCTTCAGTTTATGGGCCTCTGCCTCCCAAGTAATGATTCCTGCTCTTCTACTTAGAGTTTAGTTGTTTATTTTTTCTTGCTATGACTCAGCATCTGTAAAATGGGGATAATAAGAGTACTTCAAAGAGTTACTGATTAAATCAGAGGACCAGAGACGGTGCAGTGTAAAACACAATGTTCTGCAAGGCTGACCCCACATAAGAAGGTTCCAGGTTTGCTTCTGGAGACCTCCCTAAGCATCCAGACACTCCTGTGTCTGTGATCCAGGCTCACTGAGGCGACCCTGGTGGGGGGACTGTCTCTCTGACTCTCTGGTTCTCTCACTCATAGAAGAAATAAACTTAAAAGAAGAAGATTAAATCAGAAACTTGAAAAACTCCTAGAATAACCCCTGACATGTACTGAGTACTCAATAAAATGCTAGTTATGTGTGTTATTACTGCCATTTCTATTACAGGAGAAAACGAGGCAAGGGGAAGGGATGCACTTGGGTTGACCAAAAATCATTTTAGGAAGTGTGAATTAGAGTTGAACTTTTCCCCCAATTTTCATGTAACCCCAGAAATCTTTTTTTCTCCAGTAAACACACACACACACACACACACACACACACACACACACACACACAGAGAGAGAGAGAGAGAGAGAGAGAGAGAGAGAGAGAGAGAGAAAGAGAAAGAGAGAGATAAATATATATAGCTGTCAGAGAAGTCAAGATGTATTTTTTTTTCTGTGCAAAAATGCATCCTGACTTTTCCGGCGACCGTAATTTTCTTTAATCTCTCTGTGCTGAAGTAGCCAGAGTGATGTGCTTGTTAAAGCTTTTAGATGTTATGGATATAGATTTATAAATTTCACATTAAGGAAGTGTTTGAAATTATTGAATGGAAACCGCTGGAAGAGTTTCAGTTAGCATTCAGGGACCACAGGAAGAACTGAACAACTTATCACATGACCCAGCTCTCGTGGCCCCAGGTTTCAAATTGCCTTCTCCTTGAGTGGAAAGAAAAGTTGAAACACTAGACAGGGAGAAAAGAAACTCACTAAAAATTTTATGACTGAGGTTTTTTTGTTTTCTCCTTTTACTTAGGCAGCAAAATGGAATATCTTCAAACGGAAACCAAAAAAGACCACCAACTTTGAGAATCCAATCTATGCTGAGGTAATTTTTAACCATTTTTCTTAGTATAGACATCCTTTCTTAGAAATCATTGTGTGACTAAATTGGGCATCCCATTCAGGTGACAGGGAGGGATTGGTCTTCATGCCCAACCATCTCTAGTTGAGCCTGGGGGGAATGGGTGGCTGATTCCCATCTCGTTGTTGTCTTAGATGGAGAATGAGCAAAAGGAAGGTGTTGCTGTGGCCCCACCTCCATCACCCTCTCTCCCCGCCAAAATCCCTCCCCAAAGAGATCCAACTCCAGCCTATACTGCAACAGAAGACACTTTTAAAGACACTGCACATCTCGTTAAAGAAGACTCTGAGGTATAGCTGCGCCAGCTGTCTAGGGAATAGTTGAAGATATACTTTTGCACAGATATTTTTTACAAACAAATGACAGAGTCCACATTCAGTACTTTATTAAAAATATATTTTTCCCTGTTTGCCTATATTTGGAAGTGTCTTGGGTGTCTTTTTTTTTTTTTTTTTTTTTTTTACTTACGCCATATAATATTTTTACAATTGAGTATCACAATGTACTATATGTATATCTTTGCACTGAAAGCGTCCGAAGGAAATGCTATAAATATATTGTACATTTGTAAATTTTGAAAAGATTATCACATCACTGAATTTGTTAATAAAGGTCTCCGCTAAGTTGCTTGGTGATCATTATATTACATGATCCAATGATGAAAGGAATTGACTTGGGGCTTTTAACCATGTCTAAAGAAGAGGCATCACTCATGTTTTCTATAAATTTATTCAGAAAAAGCATCAAGGCCCCACTCTTGGGTCATTTTTACGCTTCGGTACTTCATGTTCAATACTACGTGTCAGTTTGATTAATAGGCATATAGATAGAGGCCACTACATGTTGTCTAGACATCTGGATTTGACTGTAGACACCTCTGATAATACAGAAGTTAGAAAAACGGATCCAATTTTGTTCTTCTATTGGTTTGCGTTGTCTAACCAGAACACTCTGTTTTATGTTTTTTTTCACTAGCTACCGAGTCAACGTTTTTCTCTGTAATATTTGTTAGGAAATCCCATGTCACAAGTCAAGTGTCCTGCTGCTCTGCATTTGTATTTAACCAAATGAACTGTTTCTCTCAATGAACCGTTGCGCAATTAATGCCCTTGCCTGGCATCTCAGGGGGGCACCTCCTCTCATAACTGGAGCTCATCAGCTGAAGTACTGAAACCAAATCTGCGTCTTCAAAAGTAAGATGCAAACAAACACTGGTTAAGCACAATCTCAACTGGGATTCTGTTTCTCCGGGTGAGAAGTATCATTATAATGACTATTTATTTCCTAAATTGAACATGAATAGAAAGGGAAAACATTCTGACTGAGGATTTTTAAGGTCCTTTGGCTAAATCCATACGTTTGTATCAGAATGTACTGTATAGCTTGGTTCTCTTCTTGCGTAGTCGGTGTAGTCTTCACAACAGGAACCATGGCAGAAATACCAACTTCCATAGCCGGTAGCATTCCTGACTCTGTGCTGATATTGCACATTTGTTAAACAATGAATGAATGGATGGGTGGATGGATGAATGAAACACGTACTACTGATTATTTTATTCCTGCGTTCTCAAAATACTTGTTGCTCATATTTTGAGTGCTGATTGTAATTACGTTGAAATGGATTTTGATTAGAAAAGTAACTGGAAATGATGCTGCTGAAAAATTTCTAATAAATATGTATTTTACCAGATGTCTTCTGTGTGCTTCTTAAGCACTGGTCATGAATCCAATACTTGGGACTTTTCAGTCATGCCAATTCTGTGTCACTTTGGCCTAGAAGTGAATCCAGAATAATTGGTTGAACAATCAACAAGCCTCTGCACTCGTCTTGTTTGTGTCTCTGATATTCTGGAATAAGTGCTAGGAAACGAAACAAACAGGTCTCTAGAAGCAGTAAGATGTCAGAGTCCCACTTAGCTGACCTCATTGCGAGCGGCTGAATGGTGTCCATGGCTGACGCTGACCAAAGGGCAGGGTACACCTTCCTGTGCCTCTCGTTAGCAGTGTGCGCCTAACCAGAGTCGTTTGCCAAGTGGACATTTTCTTAGTGAATTATTTTCAGCCTAGGATTGAGGCTATTTTCCTGCTGTTAAGCTACGTCCCACCTGCTGCTTCCATGGAACACGGAGGTTGATCCTAAGAGTCCAGTGTTAAAACCTATGTTAAGAGTGCAGCCCAGTCCAGCAGGTGGCATGGTGGTTAAGGTGGCTGGATCTCACATGGCCAACTGTGCAGTTTGAGTTCCAGACCCGGTGACTTGAGAATCACACCAGATACGTATGTATAGGTGCCCAAAATCCCAAGAGGAGACTGGAGGAGAAGGGATTGTGGAGTGGCCATTCCCCCTGGGGGACTGTGATTTCTCACTTTCCTTCTCACTCTCTCTTTCTCTGGCAAGCACATGTCCCCTCTAGCGAAACACTTAAAGAAAAGAGAAAAGAAAGAAAAAGAAAGAAAAGAAAAGAAAGAAGAAAAGAAATGTAGTCCATTACCTGCCATAAAGTAAGCATCATTCAGTAGCCATAATTACCATCATTTATGAAGTAGAGGGGAAAGGAAAGAGATATCTTCGTTCATTTATTTATTTTGCTAGAGGGTGAGTACACTTGCCAGAACAGACAGAAAGAGAAGGAAACTGAGAAAGTATGCTCTCCCTCCTGTGGAGGATGTCCATGCCATAATCCTTTCTCCATTTCTCCTATTAGGATTTTGGACATTCATGCACATGAGTCTAGCCTGTATTTCAAGCCACCAGGTTTGGGACTCAAACTGCACAGCTGGCCATGTGGGATCCAGCCGCCTTAACTATGCCTTAACTACTATGCCACCAGCTGGACCCTATGTGGTTTTAGAAGCTCCTCAAGTGATTTTAATGCACATCCAGGGTCGAAAACTATTCTAAATGATTGCTCTCCTTTATCTTTTAATGGAGGATGTTAAGGAGATCAACATTTTGTATGGGCCTTTGAAAGGATGCAGGTATCTTGTCTGTAGTAAGGTTGAAGTGTGGATGATAAAAAGTTTGGTCTCATATTATTGTGTGGTCTTATTCTTTCTTCTTTTTGCTATAGGGCACACATGCTTGATGGAGAGATAGAGAGAAACAAAGACAGAAAGTGAGAAATGACCCCCCCCCCACCACCCTGGGGCGGAGATGGCCATGCTGCAATCCCTTCTTCTCCAGTCTCCTCTTGGGATTTTGGGTACATATGCACATGTGCCCAGCATGAGTTCTTTTTTAATTTTTCTTTTGGAGAGGTTTTTGCTATAGGGTGTGTGCGCTCGCCAGACAGAGACAGAGAGATAGAAAGCGATAAATCACCCCCCAGAGAGGATGGCCATGCCACAATTCCTTCTCCTCCACTCTCCTCTTGGGATCTTAGGCATGCACGCACACGCGCCCAGCGTGAGTTTAAGCCACCAGGTCCGAGACTCCAACCGCGGTCGACTACGTGGGAGTCCAGCGACATCGTCATTACACTAACTGCTGGTCCCCCAGCATGAGTTCTAAGTCACCGGGTCCAGGACTCAAACTGCAGTTGACTACATGCGAGTTCAGCAATATTACCATTACACCATCTGCTGGTCTCATTGTTTTTTTTTTTTTTTTTTTTTTAAATGATAAGGCAGTAAGCACCCCTGTACATGAAAGATGGGAAAACCAATGCTGAGAAAGCCAAAGCATGCATGTTTGGGTCACAGCATAGGGAACAGAGCCAGATATGTTTCCTGGATCCTCCCAAGGGCTCTTGTCTTGTCAACATTTCTTGTTCCCACAAGCCAAGGGTAGAGCCTTCCATGGAATTCTGTGTCGAGCACCTAGCACGATTGCTGAATGAAAGAACAAGTTGCCATGTGAATTTATTTCTCATCCCTTCCCATGTTTCCAGACCCAACTACAATGGACTTTTCTTTAGTTATGTTGTTAGTTTTCCTGAGTCCAATAGCATCTGTAATTTCCTTGGGAGTTCTCTTAGAAGCAAAGTGAATAGGATACCTCGGACAGCCCCGAGCCTTCCCTGATAGTGAAGAGACTGTCACTACAAAGATAGGTAAGATGAGGTCTGTTTCCAAGAGTGCAATCATGTATTTGTTGCTTCTAGATTTTTGCCCATTTAATTGCTTCTTAACAACTTTGAAGAATAAAGCATTCAAGGGAGGTACTTCCGTTTTAAAAGATAAGTAGTCCTGAACCGTTCTTGGCACAATGCTCTCCTGCCGTTTCCCCCTAATTCGTTCCGTGGAGGACAATGGAGATTTTATTTGCAGTGCAGGAGACAGTTATGTACATTATAGAGATAGTACCTAGGTGTGGGGCAGTAGGGTCCATTTATCTTGTCTTTGGTCTTTGCTAAGGGCCTTGTTTAAAACGGTGCGAAAGGGGCTGGCTGGTGGCATAGCAGGAACATGATGCTCTGCGAGTCCGACCCACATGGGAAGGTTCTGGGCTTGTGTTTGGAGACCTCCTTGAACATGCCAGGTGTGTACATGCCCATGATGCAGGGGGAAAAAGGCCCCTTACAAAGTACAAAGTGGCAGAGACAGACTCCAGTCAGGCTGGCAGTTACCAGCCCACATGGTTTGTGTGAGTGAACACTAACTGGCCATGCAACTGGGAATAGGCCTTTTGCCTCCCTGCAGATTAGTAGCTTAAGGAGAAAGTGAAGGGGCAGGACAAGGTCATCTCCAAGTGCTCTAGCTTTCGGGTGCTATGGTTCAGTGACTTATCTCTAGTCTTTATTTGGAATCTAGTTCTTCAAACTCTGCAGCTGCTTCAGTAAGTCCTAAGCTTGTTCTAGCCACTTCAAAGATGGCAGACTCATGTATACCATCTTGATTTTTATCCTCAAATGCTGTCTTTGTAGGTGAGCTCTTAGATGTATTTTAGAAAATGATTTTTGTGAACTATCTGAAATCCTGCTTGTCAGTTTCAGGGCTGAAGTTTGCTGTGTAGGGTTCCTTTTTTTTTCAGGAGACTCTTGAAAACATCCTTTCTAGATGCAAGGCTCCAGGGGCCCTGGGGCTAATTTCCTCTGGTACATGAAGGAGCCTTGGTCAGGGAGCGAGGCAGCCTGGAGGAGATGGGAGCCAGCTGTGGTGAAGAAGCAGAGGCACCTAGCTGACTTCCCATGGGATCTGAATCCAAGAATGGGCTTTAGATTTAGGAATAAATAAGCCCAGAAGTAACATAAATTAATCGTAATTGTCTATTTTTTGGAAATTAAACTTGAATCAAAAGGTTTTTTTAGGGAACCAGCAGTTAGTGTAATGGCTATGTCGCTGGACTCCCACGTAGTCGACCGTGGTTCGTGTCCTGGACCCGGTGGCTTAAAACTCACGCCGGGCACGTGTGCGTGTGTGCCCAAGATCCCGAGAGGAGAATGGAGGAGAAGGGATTGCGGCATGACCATCCCCGCTGGGGGGTGATTTCTCGCTTTCTGTCTCTATGTCTCTCTGTCTGTCTGGCGAGCGCACGCGCCCTACAGTGAAAATCTCTCAAAAAAAAAAAAAGGTTTTTTAAAATTGTGGTAAAATACATAGAACATAAAACGTAAATGTTGGATTTTCAATCATCAAGTTGGTATCTGGGATTTTTGTTTTGTTTTGTTTGTCAGGGTGCCTTTTTCAAGGTGGCTACTTATGGCTTTGAAAAATCACCAAGGCAGGACATTTACTTCTAAAATTCTGACTGTATCAGAGCCCAAGAAAAGGTGGTAGGGAGCATCGCTCAGCCCAGCCTAGTCCAGCAGGAAATGCCTAGCTATGATGTCCACCTGAGTTACTCTCAGAACGGATAGAGGCTGTGGTGTTTCCCACCAATGTTAATAACCAGAAAATGGCCACCAACCCAGGCTTAGGAGTCAGTATTGGTGTCTTAGAAAGTGAGCCAGCATTGGAACTCATAGATACAAATCAGACTAAGACTCTCCCAAGCTGGTCTTACGCGAGCTGTTGAGCCTTGAACTTCAGTTTCTTATTTTTTCCTTTTAAAAAGTTTGTTTTTTTTCTTACGAGACAGAGAATTGGAGACAGAGGGAGATCAGCACCCTCTCATTCTCAGCCAGTAAGGATCATGGGTCCATTGGGGAACTGAGCCCATGATCTTCCACATGGACTCAGTTTCTGTGGAGCACATTACGTTGTACCACTGAGCAGGCCTTCGGATGTCCAGATCAGCCAGGCATTGGCCACTGACCACCTCCATGACCTTGAGTGAAGAGGTGTTCTGGCTGGGGGCAAGTCCACCCAGGGCACAGTTATGAGCTCTTGGTGGCTGGAGGATGGGTGCTGGGCCTGAAGGGGGATCTGGAAGAAGCACTAGGGTAAGTCTCTACTTTCCCTCTGATACTGTTGCCATATCATAATTCACTTGATTTGCCAGAGTGGAACAGAACAGAATAATTTGCCTAACCAGGAGTATGCTGCATTTAGCAAAGGGTGAATTAATCTATGCATAAAAATGACCTTTTGCCAGAGTAATCACTCCAAGATTAAACACTAGGAATTTCCCTAACTCTCTTGTTTTTCACCTTTTTCCTTCTCTTCTCTTTTGGTTGTATTCTTTTTATTTTTCAAACATTTATTTCTTTATTTATCTATTTATTTGTAGTGATTTATCAAGTCACTGATTCCAGGACTCAAACCATGGTGGGAATCCAGAGCCTTAACCGCCACATACCTGTTTGAGTGAAGCTGTCAGAGGCATTCTCTGAAGGGAGTGAGGTTGGTCCTTTTGGCCTTGCCCTGGAGAAGCAGCAGGAGGGAACTTGAACCTGATTGGGAAGGGGAGTCTTGGAGAGATGGAAGGAGGGGAGGGAGTAGGGGAGTTTCTTTCCGAGTTAGAGAGTCCTTTAGCTGATCAGAGCTATACATATGATAGCTTTCTAAATGGAAGGAGATGGCCAGTAGTCTTCTGAGAGTAGAGAACTTAATACTGAACTAGCTGTTCCCAGAAGTCTATATTACGGAAAGGTAAACATTCTGATTTTACAAATGAAAAAGGCATTTCTTGGAGATCAAACATCTGCAAGAGAGGCATGTCCCAGGTTGTTTCTGTTTGTCTCTGCAGAGCAACGAGTCAGCATGAAGAAGTGAACTGATGTTCAATTCTAGAAAGATCAGGCATGGTTGAGATTGTGCTGGCCTTGATCGAATGCACATGAGTTCAAGATCTCACGAGAACATCAGCCTTCATTCACATTCTCTACTCGCTCCTATAACTCATTTGACTAGCAAGCATCGCATGTCTCACACTGGATTGCAAGGGGAATTGATTTGTATTTTCTAGTTCTCATGTATGTATGCAAAATATACCAATCACTTAGATAATGTTTAGGCAATAACATGAAAGGAATCTATTATTCCAAGTGTTTTGCTTTGTAATTACCTATACAATAACTCGTCCCTTTGATATTTAGCCTTTCCCAAGACTTTGCAGAAGCTTGAGAAAACTTCTGATCAGATCTGTGACCATGGTTTCCAGCCTTCCCACCCCTCCTTACCGTCCTTTCTGCTTGGGGGATGTGTGAGATCTCCTTTCTTTTTTTGCTATAGGGTGCATGTGCTCACCTGAGAGAGACAGAGAGACAGAAGTAAAGTAAGAAATCATTCCCTAGGTGGATGGCCATGCCACAATCCCTTCTCCTCCATTCTCCTAGGATTTTTGGCACACACTCATACACACCTGGTGTGATTTTCAAGCTGCCAGGTCCAGGACTCAAACTGTGATTGGCCTTATGGGAGTCCAGCGCCACTATACCACCTGCTGGGCTCTGGGATCTCTTGAGACTCCATGAGCGCAGACAACAAGAAAGTGAAGAGGTTGTGAAAAGCAGGAACAATGTGGGACCACAAGCCTGTACTTTTTACTCTGTCTGTGATGGGGGGATTTGGAGTGAGAGGGCTCTGGTTTCCAGGTGACCAGGCCCTTGGTGAAGATACCTGGCTTCTTCACTGGAAGAGAGCCTGGCTTAATGTCCTAGACTTATGACTTAACCAGCCATGTGTTGGGGGCATGTTATTTGATCTCTTTGCACCTCATATTATTTTGTTGAGTGAAGTGGGGCTATGATAGCACCATTCCCCTAGGTTATGACAAGAACCTAATGAGGTAATGCATTACAGTGTAAGTTCTGTGGGGAGAGGGGTATTTACTGCATTCGTGCTGTATCCCTAGTGCCTACCCCATTGTTCTGGCAATCAGATGGTAAGTAAATGATGTTGAAAGCACCTAACCCAGGGCTGGAGCATAGCCGATGCTCTGAATGACACAGCTGATGTTACTCTGCCAGAGGTGCTTCCCACATGCTGCTTCTCACCCAATCTGGACATCATCAGGGCTTCTTGCCTCTTTATGCAGCTGTGTGCAGAGGGACAGTGGTCTTGGGCTGTCAGCTAGAGACTTGATGGAGCCTGGAGCCTACTGAGGAGTGGTCCAGGCCTGTGAGGAGTATCAAGGTTAGAAATTTCACACAACGGAGCCCCTGCAATATTTGAGGCAAGGCTCTAGGTACTGATGAAGGGGTGCATGTGGAGTTGGCAGGAAGTCAAAGAGGCAACCTGCCTGCAGCAGTTGGTGTAATGGCTATGTCACTGGATCCCAGGTAGTCAACTATGGTTCGAGTTCCATACTCGGTGGCTTTTACTCATGCCGGGTGCATGTGCATTCATGCCCAAGATCCTGAGAGGAGAATGGAGGAGAAGGGATTGTGGCATGGCCATCCCCCCGGGGAGTGATTTCTCACTTTCTTTCTCTCTGTCTCTCTCTGTCTTTCTGGTGAGCAGAACGTGCCCTCTAGCAAAAACAAAGCAAAACAAAACAAACAAACAAACAAAACCTCTCCAACAGCAACGACAACAAAAAGATGTAGCCTACCTGGTTGATTCAGGTGCTTTCTCAGGACTGGGTCCTGTACCCAGGAAAGGGTGATGTCCTCTTTTTCTTTTCCCTATATGCTCTCTACTCCTGATGGGAGACCTCCTGTTGATGAATCACCCAAGCCTAGTGCAGTTAGTTCTATGGCTTAGCCACGTTTTGGATTCAGTGGGCCCTTGCCAACTAGAGAGGGACATGAACTGCCAGCTGACACATTTGTCATGAGAAATTCATCCTCCATTCCAAACAGATTGACTAATGGCCTAGGTCTCAGAGTGAAACTCATTCTGTACCCTGGCCTGGAATCCAGCAAATCAGGCTTGTCTTGGAGTTGTAACATCGCTTTTTTTTTTTTTTTTTTTTTTCCTTAGCTTATCCCCATTGCCTCTAGTGAACATGGCCCAGGGAAAAAATTACATCAGAGAAGTTAAAAGGTAGGACCAGCCCTGTGACCTAGTATTAAGGGGATTGGATCCCACGTGGTGCAACTTGTGGTTCAAATCCCAGTCCTGTGGCTTGACAAAAACTGAGCATGTATGTGGGTGTATGCCCCAAATCCCAACTGGAAGGAAAAGTGGAGATGGGATTGTGGTATGATCATGCCCCATTGCAGGGTGCTTCCTCCCTCTCCTCAGTCTCTCACTGGTGACCACCCATGCCCTCTGGCAAATTGAGAGAGAGAGAGAAAGAGAGAGAGAGAGAAGTCAAAAGGCAATTTCTAAACCTAATCTTAACAAGTGGTTCTGGGGCCAGCAGGTGGTATGGCGGTTAAGGCACTGGCCAACCATGGTTTAAGTCTCAAACCTGGTGGCTTGAAAATCATGCTAGCATGTGTGCCCAAAACCCCAGAAAAAGAATGGAGGAAAAGGAATTGCAGCATGGCATTTCCCCTGGGGAATGATTTGCTTTTCCTCTCTCTGTGCCTCTCTCCAGCAAGCACATGTGCATTATGGCAAGAACATTACAAATCAAAAAATGAACAAGTGGTTGCAACCTCACCCATGTCATTGCCCCTACCCTATCTTAGGAAAGTTGCCAGGAAAGAGCAGCTTTGTGCCCACTGCCCAGTGGAGAAACTGAGGCATGAGAATGAGTCAGCTGACCCCAGGAAGAGTCACAGGGCAAAGGTCTTTATGCCTGATCAGGTGCTAGCAGTGACCCGTGGGACTGGGAGAAGGTGGTCACCATGCTCCGGTGCTGCTCTGCTGCTCTGCGTCTGTGGAAGACCTTATGCTTTCTGGGCCTCGTGTCTCCCTTCTAAGAAAACATGACTCCTAATACTTGTCTCATCTCAACAGAGGAAGATACAAATCCTGAACATGTGAAACTGTGGAGGAGATTTTTGTGCAGGGTGAAGGAAAGGAAAGATTTCTTTCTTTACCACCACTAGGTTGATGGCTAAGGGCTCTACAAGAAAAGATAGGCAAGAGAAAAGTATACAAATTTATTTAATGTAAATTGTATGTGACTTCAGAAACGAAGACCCAAAGATCTAGGTGAACTCGTATGCCTAGGTTTGACGAAGGGGAAACCACTGTGGAGAAGTATAATTAGAGGACAAATGGGTATAATCTGATAATAATAAACTGGGGGGAGGGCATAGCAAGGCTTCTTCGGATTATTTTTGATACTTTGGCTACTTTCCTCTGAGTTTAGGAAGGGCGTCTCTCTCTATATATGTATATATATTTAAGAGAGATTTTTTGCTATAGGTTGCATGTGCTTGCCAGAGAGACAGAAAGTGAGAAATCACCCCCAGGGGGGGATGGTTATGCCACAGTCCCTTCTCCTGTTCTCCTCTCAGGATCTTGGGTACACAAGCACACATGTCCAGCATGAGTTCTAAGCCACCGGGTCTGGAACTCGAACTGTGGTTGACTACTTAGGAGTCCAGTGACGTAACCGTTATGTAATCTGCTGGTCCTCTCAAGGGAGGACACCTCTTAAATGGGGTCTTATGCTCTTCTGCAAGAGAGAAGGGGGAAAGGTGAGCCTGGCCTTCCCGCTATTGCAATTTCTTCAAATGCCAAGTGCCATGTTCTGGGTAGCACATCCTGAATCCCATCAAGTGGTGGTGCTCACGGAAGCAGCAGCTGTGTAAGTGTTCATGTCTCATACCAAAGGCAAGGGCAGTTATTGGAATCAGCAGAGTTAGGGCAAGAGCTGGAGCATGTGGCCAGATGGCTATGCATTGAGGACATGGAGGAAAACTTCTACTAGCTTTTGGGTAGAATCTGGAAGGATTTTATTTTTAAATGCATGTTAGTATAGTCATCATATTCCATTTGAACTTGCTGTTGTACTATCAGACAAAATCGTCTGTACCTTGTTTTCAGCCCTGTATCCCATGGCATGATCCCTGCACTGAAAGCTTGAAACCTCCAGTTCACTGAGGACACCAAGGCAATGAATGTCATGCACCCTGATTCCTCCTGTATGGTGCCAGGAATTTTGAAAACGGATGTAATTTATCTTCTACAGACTTAAACAAGTTTTTTGTTTCTTCACCATTCTGCTGTTTGGACTGGTTTTGTGTGACCGCTGGTTCAGGTTTTACTGTAGCTTGTGCCTGCCCCTGCTGGCAGGGAGATTTGCTTTCTGCTTAGTCAGTCAGCACCTACCCTGCCTACCCGGTCCTCCGAGTAAAGGGATGGGAGAGCCTTATCACTCACGTTTGTGTCTCAGAAATGCAATGGATAACGATGCAAAATTCTTGTTTATAATTATGTTTAGCCAGCAAATTCCCCAAACTCATTGTCACATCTTATAAAGACATCCTTGCCTCTGAGCCACCTCCCTGCAGGCCCATCTCCAGGGAGCAGGCACACAAAGGAAGAAGTACAGAAGCCAAAGTGATTATTTGGACCAGAGTGACAGGGTGGCGAGACTGTAAGGAAACGATACGCACAATTAGCAGCCTGGCAAGTTTACAGACATTACCCCATTAAGCCTCCCCATGATTTCCCTGAATCCATCCATGGAGGCTTTGTAGCAAACTTTAGCTTTTTATGCATCTTAGTAGTGATGAAAATAGAGCAACTGATGTTGATTGACAGAGCTGAGTAGCGGCTATTTATCTCTCTCAAAGCTTTTGTTCGCAAGGGGAGGTGAAATGTCTTTAGCACTTTGCAGTCCCAGCTCCTAGTGGAGACCCCAGCCATCTCTGTCCCTGGTCTGAAACGTGCTTTGGCTCCAGCACAAGAAGGTCAGTGGGAGAAACCAAGCAAAGGTCATACCATTTATTCTTTTCCCTTTATTTTGTATTAGTCATGGTTAGTGGCTGAATTTTTTAAGAAGATCTCAAAGCATGAAGCAGGAGACTTGAGTATTCTTGTTTGCATATTAATACCAGACCTATGTTACCAGCACCCAGTTATTTCAAAGTGTGTTGCCAAGAGCCCAGCTTTGAAAGGCCTCACTCAGCGTGGTGTGGGTCACCTGGGGCCTGTGGAAGGACTTCACAGAATGAGAACACCCTGTCACCGCTCCCCTCCTTTCTGGGGCTCTCTGGGCTTTCCCAAGGGCGAGGAAGGACAGTCTCCATGTGGCAGACTTCCCATCCATAATTCTCATCCATGAGGCATGCCCCGCTGTGGGGGCATAGATGAGCAAGACTTTGGTGATGGGGACTCTTGTTTCCTTTCTATGTCTTGGAGTACTTTTGATCACTTAGCTTTTATTAAATGTATCGTGGACGGATTGTGTTCTGCGTTACTCTGGGTTATCTGAGGGGCCAATAGCTATGCTGGGAGGATGACGGTTTTCCCTAAGATAGCGGAAGTCCGTTCTTTTATTGTATTTCTCATAGTGTGAAGCTAGAGGTGTGCTGGATTTCGTGTTTAAAATATCCTTCCTAATGGAATTATCTAGAAGGAAAGCTATTAAACGAGTTTACTTTTAAAAATGGTAGATTTTGAGCTATTTATAAGTGATACTTTAGGATAGACGGGTGGACTATGTTTCTTCTAAATACACGTGTGATCAAATGGGGGGACGTCTTTGCTGGGGATCCCATGGGTTTTATGAGTATGAGGCACCCCCTAGTGTCCACATGGTGGCACTAGACTTTAGCTTTAATCACTGAGAGCAGATGTGATAGTGAGGAGGGGAATTTCACTTGCTTTCCATTCATTCTGTGGGTTCCAGGCTTTGAGGAACCAGCCATTTTCTCTGACAGTTTTGCAGAACTGCTGAGTCATAGCACTGGTGCCCAAGCTGCCCTGTTGGGCCAAGCAAAGTGACCCACTACGAGCCCTAGCAGGTTGTTCTGGAGTTGCGGGAACAGGACCTCCAGACATTGACAACTCATATCATGCTGTAGAGAAGCTTTGGCTTCACTAAGTGTCATGAATCAATTTTCCTCGTGACCCACTCCAATGTACTTTTGAAACTTTTCCAACAAATTTTAAATCCTTTTAGCTTTTAATATATATGTATGTATATAATACATATATATTATATATATGCATACATGTATATATACACATATCACATATCCCAACGAATACACTTTTCCCAACAAATCTTAAATCTTTAATATATATTAAAATCATTTTAGTTTTAATATATATGTATATGTATGTATACATATAATACATATGTAATATATATGCATATATGATATGTGTAGATAGTGATATGTGTATATATGCATGTATATATACATTTACATACGTATATACATGTATATATACTATATGTATATATGTATACTTTTATTCTCCATTTATTTTGGGCAGCTTTTCTATCAGAGTTTTGATTAATTAGAAAAATACTTTCACCTTCTGTTTTTACTATGGGATGAGAACAGAGGGACTGTTGAACTTTAGGTAGCACAGATAAATGTGGGCCTATGGAAAAAATGCAAACTATTTTACTGAATAACAGTTTTTACAGTAGCTTTTACTTAAAAGAAAGCAAGGGCCAACCCTGAAGCTTAGTGGTTAAGGGAAGCTGGATCCCACAAGGCTGATTGTGGTTTGAATCTCGGCCTTGGTGGCTTTAAAAACATACATCTGTGTGTGTATGTGTGCCCCAAATTCTGACATGATAAAGAAGTGGAGAAGCAATTGTGGTGAGACCATGCCCCTTTGGGAAGTGTTACCCATCACCTCCCCATCTCAGTCTTTCTTTGGCAAGCGCATGTGCCCTCTTGCAATTAAAGAAAAACCTTTTTTTTTAGAGTATAAATTCAAACATATAAATAGGTCATATCAAAAATGACCTATTCATGTGTTGGAGGGGAGAATGAGAGAGATAGAGACACCCACAAGTGTCTGATGAACCAGGACTGAGCCCCAAGTTAGCAACTATGTACGTGTGTGTGTGTGTGTATGCTTGTGTACATCCTTGGGCACGATTCTTACATTTTCTCTTGTCTCTAGTTTTCTCATTTTTAAAATGAGGCACTATCATGGCACCTACCATGTAAGGTCATTGAGAAGATTATATCAGATAATGCATTTAGCACACATTCGCAAGTATCCAATAAGTGGTGTGTCCTTCTGCTGTTATTCATTCACACTTTCTTTGTGTGTTAGCTTATTTGGGGTTTATAATGTACCTTTTACAAGCTTTCTTGACAATTTACAGAAATACAGGTGGTCTTACTTCACTTGCTGCTGATGTGGAAAAACGATTGCTACTTTAGCCATCTAGGATGAGATGTAGAACTCTTAGGCAATCTTGCACGAGACAGCTCTACTTGGTTTTTTTTTTTTTTTTTTTTTGGAGAGATTTTCACTGTAGGGCGCGTGCGCTCGCCAGACAGACAGAGAGAGACATAGAGACAGAAAGCGAGAAATCACCCCCCAGGGGGGATGGTCACGCCACAATCCCTTCTCCTCCATTCTCTTCTTGGGCTCTTGGGCACGCACGCACACGCGCCCGGCGTGAGTTTTAAGCCACCGGGTCCGGGACATGAACCGCGGTTGACTACGTGGGAGGCCAGCAACATAGCCATTACGCTAACTGCTGGTTCCCTCTTCTTGGTTTTGAAAACAGAAGGTGTTCAGATACATTGTCACCTACCTCGAAGTCAAATAAAATACTAACTACTAGGAAACATGCCAGCTCTCACAGGGCATCCCAGGTAGGGCCCCTCTCATTTGCTCTTAGTTTGGATTTAAATAGAAACTTCTGCAGCCAAGAGCCATAGTAAGGACCTCTGGTCCTCCTCTTCTCATCCCCACGCTACATTGTCACCTAAAGCAGGATAGAGATCTCTGCATTATGTCACCTGCTTTTTATTCCCGGTATCTTTGGCACAGCATTTGGTTGAGGGTGACAGCTCGAGTTCCAACACTGACCACAGTATTTCCTGTGGTTTCCACTGTGTTTTCTGTGGTTTTATTACACTGCACTAGAAAAGTGCAAGGGGAAATGCCATCTTGTTAACACAGAAAAACAATGACTTCTACAAGTTAATGGGACCATGAAAACAATCTATACCAGACTCAAAATCACCAAAGATTTTGTGTGAGAACCTGCTCTTTCACCAAGATAACTAGGATAATCATTTTATTTATTTGTTTAAAGTGGTCAGAGGGAGTGTGTGCTTGTCGAGGGGGTGGAGTGGGGGAAGGAGAGAGAGGAGAGAATGAGAGAAAGAGAGAGAGAGAGAGAGAGAGAGAGAAAGCACCCACCATGGGAATGGTCACACTGCAGTTCCTTCTCCTCCCTTTCTCCTTTCTGTTGAAATTTGGGGCATGCATGCACACACATACCTGGTGTGTTTCTCAAGCTGCTGGGTCCAGACTGCATGATTGCCCATCTAGGGTTCACCATAGGCTGACTTAATGGTTACTTTTTTAAAAATTATGTTTATTATTTTTTTCAAGAGTGATTTTTGCTGTCGGGCATGTGCACTTACCAGAGAAGACAGACAGAGAGAGAGAGAGTAAGAGAGAGAGAGAGAGAGAGAGAAATCACCCCCCTGGGGGGGATGGCCACAATGCAATCCCTTTTCCTCCATTCTCCTCTCAGGATTTTGGGCACACAAGCACATGCCTCTGGGTCTGGGACTCGAACCACATCCAACAACATGGTAGTCCAGTGATGTAACCATTACGCCATTTGCTGGTCCTTCTAATTGTTATTTTTGATAATGACAGGGTTTTTTTTGTTTGTTTTTTTTTTTTTTGGTAGAGGGTGGGTATACTTGCTGGAGAGAGACTGAGAAAGAGGTGGAAAGTGCAAAGCACTTCACAAAATTAGAATGGTCATGTTGTGATTCTTTTCCTCCACTTCTCCTTCCAGGAGTTCTGGCATGTATGCACATACACTCAGTGGTTTTTTTTTTTTTTTTTTTTTTGGTTTTGTTTTGTTTTGGAGAGGTTTTTGCTATAGGGTGCATGCACACGCCAGAGAGACAGAGAGACAGAAAGTGAGAAATCACCCCCAGGGGGGATGGACACACTGCAATTCCTTCTCCTCCATTCTCCTCTTGGGATCTGGGGCATGCACACACGCGTGCCCGGTGTGAGTTTAAGCCACCGAGTCCAGGACTTGAACCACGGTCAACTACATGGGAGTCCAGCGACATAGCCATTACGCCAACTGCTCGTCCCACTCAGTGTGTTTTTGAGGTCACTGGATCTGGATTCAAACTGGGCAGGCAGTCATGGGGGATCCAACTGTCTTAACCAAGCTACCAGCTGGCCCAATAATGGTAGTTTTCATAGTTCAAAACTTCATGGAAGACCAAGTAAATGGACTTTACTAACTTCGCTTACTTGGCTTTACTGGGGCTTGGATGTTCTAAGGATACAGTGTCAGGGAGAAAGGCACTTAGCAGCTTCTGTTGCTGGTGGTTGCCTGGGAAACTGTCCAAAGTAGAGGAGGAGGTCTCAACAGCTGCCCTCTAAATGGAGCTGCTGGGTAAGTAGCGATCTTGTCTGAGTTCTCTCCTTCTCAACCTTCGTGCAAGATGGTTATGTGAAGGTTAAATGAGGTGACCAATATGCAAAACAGTGAACATTTTAACTGACCACTAACCAATTAGCACTGCTGTATAAAGGTTGTCAACTTGGTAATCATCATCATTATCTTATTTTTACAGCTCCTCAGGGGTGAAGATACTGAGTTCTTAGTTCTCCATTCTGGTCACTCTCTGGTGTCAGTCTTCCTGCTTATAACGGAATTCTCTTATCTTTTTATATTAGAGGAAGTCTCTTCCTTCTGATCTGAATTTCACAGATAATATTGGTCAAGTCCCCTCTTCTTTCAAGGTCCCAGTTCCCTTTTGTTTGAAGTAATTGTTTTGAAATTAGGAGGTGGGTCAGTGACCTGCAGGGCCTTGAAACTTTGACCCTCTCTGCACTGACATCCTTCTGGTAACTGAAGGCTTTGTCAGGGCAGTCCTCCTTGGATTCCATTCCTCTGTAGTCATGTATGTCAGGTAGGACTCTCCAGAGTGGGTGCTGAGAAAATGATGATTTATAGATGTGTGTGTGTGTGTGTGTGTGTGTGTGTGTGTGTGTGTATTTTGACCACAAGTCTTGATTTGTCTGCCTTGTAACATCCCAAGTGTCTGCTGTGAATCTGATCCTTTCTTGTCACACTTAAATTATGGGGACCAGCAGTTGGTGTAATGGCTATGTCGCTGGACTCCCATGTAGTCGACTGTGGTTTGAGTCCTGGACCCGGTGGCTTAAACTTCCGCTGGGTGCGTGTGCGTGTATGTCCAAGATCCCGAGAGGAGAATGGAGAAGAAGGGATTGCAGCATGGCCATGTCCCCTGGGGGGGTGATTTCTTGCTTTCTGTCTCTCTCTGTCTTTCTGGTAAGCTTATGCGCCCTATAGCAAGAACCTCTCTCAAAAAAAAAAAAAAAAAAAAAAAAGAATGGGAATATTGTTTTTCTTCTTGTTTTTGGCCAATCCATTAAATAAAAACAGGCCAAGACAGGTCTGACTTGCAGTGATTTTTGCCATGAACTTAGGCTAATTTGAGATACCAACAATGCAACTATAGCTAGTGTTCATTAAGCACTATGCTAAGCTTTGGCATGCATTCACTTGTTTATTTCATAAAAATATATTTATTTATTCATTCCATGCACGAGAGAGACACGAGAGCATGAGAGTACCCCTAACAGGGTCTCGACACCGTGATCCACTCCCAGTCTCAGCTAGCCTCGGACCATGGGCATGTTCATACCTCACATACTTAGGGAGATCTCCAGATGTGAACTTCGAACCTACTCATGTGGTAGCCCCGTGGAGTGTTGTGTTTTACTGGTACACCATCACCCAACCCCTGTTTAATTCTTCTAACTGTCCGAAGTAAACATTTTTCTTATCTTCATCCTATAGAGGAAGAAATTAAAGTTTAGAAAAATGAAGTAACCTGCCAATGATCAAACCAATACTAAGGGTGGGGCTGTGTTTTGATTCCAGCAGCTCATTCTGAGAGTCTTTATTCCTGATCATGAAGCACTTCTAGACAGACTTTTCACCAACTTTTAAAGAAGTCCTCATATGGGAAAGATGCTCAGAGCCAAGAAGCTAGACTAGACAAACTCCTAAGGATTGCCTCTACTCCATGACTTAGTCAATGCCACATTACTGTGACCTGGCTTTGATACCAAGTACCACAAATTGGGTGGCGTAAATAACTGAAGATACTGCTTTGTTTCTGGAGGGTAGACTTCAGAAATCAAAGTTATGGCAGGGTTGGTTCCTTTGAGGGCAAGGAGAAAAAAATCTGTCCCAGCCTCTCTGCTTGGTTTGTGGGTGGCCGTCTTCTCCCTGTGCTGCTCCAAATCACCCTTTATGTATCCCTATGTCTAAATACCTTTTTATAAAGACATCTGTCATATTGGGTTAGAGTCTTTTCTATTTCATTTCATTTTGACTTCATTACCTGCCTTCCTGAGCACTCCAGGCACATGTGTGCCCATAACTCAGGACTGGCTGAAGCTAAGCATGGATGGCAGTGTCAAAACCCCAAAGAAGAGGCTGTTCCTCTCACTCATTGAAGAAATAAACAAATAAACTTTAAAAAAACTTTTTAAAACCTTGTCTAATTTTGCCTTTCTTATTTCTTTATTTTTGAGAACTTGCTTTGTACCAAGTGAAAATTTAGAAATATTAAATTATTAGAGATGTAGAAATCTTAAATATCAGGTTCTTCATTGTAAAATGTGGCAATAAAAGTACTTATTGTGAGGGCGAGCAGGTGGCATGGTGGTTAAGGTTCTGGACTCCTACATGACCGACCACAGTTTGAGTCCCAGACTTGGTGGCTTGTTTTCTCAATCTTTCATTCTGGTGAGCACACATGCCTTATAGAACATGAAAACAATAATAATAATGATAATAAATAAAATAATAATTCTTAAAAGAGTACCTAATGTGATAAAGTTGTAAAGACTTCATGAGAAAATGCATGGGCAGCACTCTGGCTAGAGACTAGTTCATTTTAAAGACTTGGTGAACATGAACTATTATATTAGCATGATGGTAGCAGAGATGAAAACTCTTTCTCCACTCTCCTCCCCCACTACTGGTAGATTTTGGCTAAAAAAAAAAAAAAGGCTCTAGTAATTGAGCTAATCAACAAGTAATTAGAAGGTGTGATCTCCCATTTAGTGATATTGAAGAGAAGCTTGTCATTGGAAATATTCTTAGTGTATCTCTGTGAGACAGATGCTGGTCTAGATGGTCTTTTAGCCAAATCAGAAGGCCTAGCCACTTACTAGTACTTCTTTAGATTGAAGTGTGGTGGTGCTGGGAGACCTTGACCTCGTTCTGGCTAAAAACTCTTCATTTTTTCCTTAGTGTTTCCATAGCTAGCCCTGGTCACAGTCACTAGGACAGTATGTCTCTCTATTCATCCAAAACAAAACAAACAAAACCAAAGAGCCCCCAAACCCAAACAAACAAAGGGAAATATGACATTTGTGGGTCCTAGTCTTCTTTTTCCTTTATTTGATTTTTGTTTTTTGAGAGATTTTTGCTATAGGGTGCATGTGTTCACCTCAGAGACAGAGAGACAGAAAGCAAGATGTCACCCCCCAAGGGAGGATGGCCACATCACAATCCTTTCTCCTCCATTCTCCTCTCGGGACTTTGGGCATGCACACACATATGCCAGAATGAGTTTTAAGCCACCAGATCTGGGACTTGAACTGCAGTCGACTATGTAGGAGTCCAGCAACATAACCATTATGCCATCTGCTGGTCCCCCTTTATCTGATCTTAAAAGCTGAAAAGCTTAAAGTGGTGTGGGACAGCAAGATGTACAGGATACCTAGGGATAAACCTAACTAAGGAAAGGATAAAGGATAAACCTACAAAGGAAACTATGAAAATCTCGAAAAAAAAAAATATTGGAAAGGACATGAAAAAGTGGAAGGACATTCCATGTTCCTGGATTGAAGGAATTAATACAATCGAAATGGTAATTCTACCCAAATTAATCGATATATTTAATGCAATTCCAAATAAAATATCAGAGACATTCTTCACAGATCTAGAAAAGACAATCATAGAATTTGTCTGGAATCATAAAAGACCTCATATTGCCAAAGCAATCCTGTGCAAGAAGAGTGGAGTGGGTGATATATTACTCTCTGACCCGAAACTATACTATAAAGCTGTGCTAATCAAGACAGCATGATATTGGTACAAAAGCAGACAGGTGGACCAATGGAATAAAACAGAGACTCCAGAAATAAACCCCAAAGCTTACAGTCAATGGATTTTTGATAAAGAATACCAGTCAGTCTATTGGGAAAAGAAAAACCTCTTTAGCAAATGGTGCTGAAAAAACTGGGTATCCACCTGCAGAAAGATGAAACTGAATCACTATCTTTCACTATTAACAAAAATCAACTCAAAATGGGTTAAAGATCTGAACCTAAGGCCTCAAACTATAAATCTAGTGATGGAAAACACTGGGGAAACTCTCCGAGACATTGGGGTAGGCAAAGACTTCCTAAATAAGACTCCCAAAGCACAGGCAATAATCACCAAAATAGACAAGTGGGACTATATCAGATTAAGAAGTTTCTGCACAGCAAAGGACACAGTAATTAGTGTGAATCGACAACCCTCAGAATGGGAGAATATTTTTGTAAAATATGCCTCAGATAAGGGACTGATAACCAGAATACACAGGAAACTCAAGTGGCTTAACTTCCCAAAAATGATTAACCCAAATAAAAGATGGGAAAATGAGCTGAACAAAAATATCTCTAAGGAAGCCATGTGAACAGTTAAAAAGCATATGAGGAAATGCTCAACATCCCTCATCATAAGGGAGGTGCAGATCAGAACTGCAATGAGATACCACCTAGCCCCAGTCAGAATGGCGAAGATTAAAAATTACAAAAATGATAAGTGCTGGCAGGGTTATGGTGAAAAGGGAACTCTCCCACACTATTGGTGGGAATGTAAATTGGTCCAGCCACTGTAGAAAACAATATGGAGGCTCCTCAAAGATCTACAAATAGAACTACCATTTGATCCAGCTATCCCACTTCTGGGTATCTACCCAAAGGATAAGAGAATGCTAAGTCTGAAAAGTGCTTGCACATAAATGTTTATTGCAGCATTATTCATAATTGCTAAGACATGGAACCAACCCAAATGTCCACAAACAGATGAATGGATTGAAAAAGTGTGGCACATAAACTCTATGGAATACTATGCAGCCTTAAAATACAATAAGTCTCTGGTATTTGATAGAAAGTGGTCAAATATGGAAGATTTATTGCTGAATGAAGCAAGTCAGGCTATGAAGGAAAGATATTATACGTATCCATTTAATATATACCAAATCTCCGTACTCTATGGTAGAAATTGAAATATTGGAGGGCATAAAACCAGTGAAGATAGTTATGGATGCTAAAGGCAGTGTGAAATAAGGAGTGGGGAGAAAGGAAGAGTATAGAGAAGGGCATTAAAACAGAGAGGCATGATATTTGTGGGACACAGAAATGGTTTACTAACCTATTGATAACGTGTATACTATTCTCAAATGGACTGATCTGAGAAGTATTTCGTGTTAGATAAATTCTTTTTACAAGCCAAATGATGTATAGTGATTGAAGGTTTAAAAATAATGAGAATAAATAATAATAATAATTTGAAGAAAAAATAAAAAGTTCCTTGATGAAGAAGATATGGATGGTAATGTCTTTGTCTTGACTGATATGCATGGTAATAGTGCTGGAAAAAAGAAATGTTATGCACTGTAAAGACACATGTGATTAAAAATATAAAAAATAATAAAACTTTTTTAAAAAGTAAAAAAAAAGTGATGTGAATCAGGACAATCTAGGTTTTTATTGAGATTAGCAAAAAGTGAATACAAATAAATTCTTGAAACCACTAACAGCAGCTACAACAACTAAACAAATATACAATAAAAAAGGGAAAAAGAAAAAAAGAAAATTCAGAAATCTTGTTAGAAAACTTCAAGGATTAGGCCAGCCCATGGTCTAGTGGTAAAAAAAAAAAAGCATTTGAATCCCACATGATCAATAGTGCAGTTTAAGTCCCAGGCCCAGAAACTTGAAAAACATTCTGGGGCCTCTTTTCCGGCTGGAACCATGGAGGGCGTTCAAGAGAAGAAAAAGAAGGTTCCTGCTGAGCGAAGGAATTTTGCGGAGTTGAAGATCAAGCGCCTGAGAAAGAAGTTTGCTCAAAAGATGCTTCGAAAGGCAAGGAGAAAGCTTATCTATGAAAAAGCTAAGCACTATCATAAGGAATATAGACAGATGTACAGAACTGAGATTCGCATGGCCAGGATGGCAAGAAAAGCTGGTAACTTCTATGTACCTGCAGAACCCAAATTGGCGTTTGTCATCAGGATCAGAGGTATCAATGGAGTGAGCCCAAAGGTTCGAAAGGTGTTGCAGCTTCTTCGTCTTCGCCAGATCTTCAATGGCACCTTTGTTAAACTCAACAAGGCCTCAATTAACATGCTGAGAATTGTGGAACCATATATTGCATGGGGGTACCCAAACCTGAAGTCAGTAAATGAACTGATCTACAAACGTGGTTACGGCAAAAATCAATAAGAAGCGAATTGCTTTGACAGATAACTCTTTGCACGATCTCTTGGTAAATTTGGCATCATATGCATGGAGGATCTGATTCATAAAATCTATACTGTTGGAAAACACTTCAAAGAAGCAAATAACTTCCTTTGGCCCTTCAAATTATCTTCTCCACGGGATAGAATGAAGAAAAAGACCATCCATTTTGTAAAAGGTGGAGATGCTGGCAACGGGGAAGACCAGATCAACAGACTTATTAGAAGGATGAACTAAGGTATCCACCATGATTGTTTTTGTAATCTGGTCAGTAAATAAACAGTGGCTGTTTTCAGACTGCAAAACAAAACAAAACAAAACAAAACAAAAAAACATGATGGGATGCTGGGCATGTGTGCACGTGCCAATAAAATAAAAATATAGAAAAATGAAAAAGGTATATCTTTATATATATATTACTTGAAATTATGCATCACTCTTATGTATAATTATGACTAGCTAGGCAAGACTAGTGTTATATTAATTTAATAGAAGTTTGGTTTTTGTAGAACCCAAACGAAAGTTTAGAAAAACACTCTGTAGGAGTGTTTGGCTAATACAGTACAGCGGTCCTGGGCATGGGCTTGGGCTTCGGGCTGCCGAGGTTGAAAACTGGTCTGCACATACTAGCAGTAAAACCTTGGGCAAATCGATCACCTCTCTGTGACTTTTTTCCTCCATTTCCTGAAGGCATATCTAAGTGAGATGTTAGAGTTAGCTGAAAACATTTACATAACATGAAGCGTATTAAGAACCTGACGTATACTAAGTATTTAAGTAAATAGCCATTACTATGATTATTCCTGGCATACCTGGGAAGCCAGCTTGTTTGGATAACCTGGTTCATAACTAAGTACTATCATTCATTGGGTGGCGTCATACTCAAGCTATAGTTGAAAGACTGAAAAGAAATCTTTTACCTATGTATGGCACTGGATGGCTTTGTCCAGAACTTAAGTGGTAGAATCTTTTCAGTCTTTCTGCCTCTAGTTTTTCAAAAGGGACTGAAATGAGACTGTTCAGGGCAGTCACTGGTTGTAGAATGAGGTAGAGTCCCCCCCCCCCACCTTTTGTTGTAGGGCATGTGTGCTTGCTGGAGAGAAGGAGAAAGAGACAGAAAGTGAGAAATCATCCCCCGGGGGGATGGCTACATCTCAATTCCTTCTCTTTATTCTCCTCTAGGGATTTTGGGCACAAACATGTGTCTGGTGCAATTTGAAAGCTGCCAGGACAAGCATGGTTAACTTCGTGGAATCCAACCACCTTACGCTCCATGCCACCTGCTGGCTCCAGAGTGTTGTATTTATTGTTCCTGCCTGACCTATTTCAGCCCCAAGTGCTGTTTTCCCTATTTTCGGGGATTAATCAGGCAAGGCTATGATATAGTTATTTCTTGGGTAGGTGCCTATTTTAGTGCCTCATATACTAGAATGGAAACTTTTTATATTTTCTTTTTTAAAATGAATCATAGAAATCAGGAAGATAGTAAGTATTATGAATACCAATCCAATTTGTCTCCTTTTCAACATGCAAAAATTCATGAACACAATTAAATAGGCCTAACAATGTGACTGAAATGGTTAGAAGTTCAACACAAAAAGTTCTTTCAGATTCTAACATCTTGGGAGCCCTAGGAGATCTGAAAGTCAGGGAGTCAAATTCCACATTCCACACATCCACTGCCATAAAGTAAGGAAATGAAGCCAAGTTCTGGGAAGTCAAGGTGAGAAGGAGGGCTTCCAGAAAACAACACCCGGAGAACTTTGGTTCCCAGGAAAGGCTGTGATGCGGTTAACTGCAACCAGAAGAATCCAGAGAACAAAGGTGAAGGCAAAGCCATGATGGGATGACTTCACAAGAATTAGAGGTAGTAACGGTAGGTTAGTTAACTTTGCCTGAAAATTCTTCTGATTCTTGCTATGATTTTTTTTTTCCATTTTGATGCAAAAAGGATGAACAGGACTTCCTTCAAAATTATGAAACATGTCCAGGTGGACCGATACCTTTGGTAATTTAATTTTTTGGACATCAATATATTGTAGACATGAAAGGAGGAAATTTCCTCATAAACAGTTGTTTCCAGAAAGGTAAATGAAATGAACCGAATTACTGATACTTCAAATAGACATGGCTGCAAGCAATAGATTACATTTTTTCTTCGTAATAAGTAAAGTGTGTGTATACATGCGTGCACAAATATACTAGATGATTCCTCATTTTTTATATATCATATTTATTATTCTGGAAACAAAAAGAAATGCTGAATTCTGCCACTCCGGGCTTCTTCATGTAAGTATTTAACAAACATTCTTTGAGGGTACTGGCTGCTGAAATCTGGGGAATATCTTTTAGGGAACTGTTTATTTTGGATGGGATGTGGGTCCAGGGTCAATCCAGTTTAGCAGACTGAATATGAACAAGACACAGATTTGGTCTCACTGTAACCAAGTGAGTCTTTTGTTTTTATTTTCTTGAGAATAATTTTTGTTTATTCAAATAAAAATAAATATTTTGGTAAGTTACAACATTATGTTTTGGCAGATCTTCAGGGAAATTGGTATTCTCAAATATTGCTGGTAAGCATAACCTTCTGTCCATTTTTTTTTTTTTTTGAGAGGTTTTTGCTATAGGGTGCGTGCGCTCACCAGAAAGACAGAGAGAGACAGAGAGACAGAAAGCAAGAAGTCACCCCCCAGGGGGGATGGCCACTCTGCAATCCCTTCTCCTCCATTCTCCTCTTGGGATCTTGGGCACGCATGCACATGCACCTGGCATGAGTTTAAGCCACCGGGTCCGGGACTCGAACCACAGTCAACTACGTGGGAGTCCAGTGACATAACCATTATGCTAGCTGCTGGTTCCTGTTCATTTTTTTTTAAGAGAGATTTTTGCTACAAGGAGTGTACACTCACCAGAGACAGAAAGTGAGAAATCACTCTCCAGATGGAATGGCCACACCGCAACTCCTTTTCTTTCTTCCAATTTCGGGATTTGGGGCACTCATGCATACGTGCCTGGCCTGAGTTTTAAGCCTCCAGGTCTGGGACGCAAACTGCAGTGGGCCCTGTGGGAATCTAGCAATGTAACCATTATGCCATCTACTCGTCCCACTTCTGTTCATTTATTTTACATAAAGCAAACTTTAATTTAGCTCTCTGTCTTTATGGGGCTTCAGAGACACCTCAAATATAAGATTTCCAACCATTGCAGGTATAAATTGTGCCAGATACTCTGGATCTTGGTGTTTTTGTAATTACCAATATAAATATATACTATTTCTCTTCTCTTGGGATGACTGATTATTATATTACTCTATATTATAACCATGTTTCCACCAGGAAACTGTTAGGTATGTATTCTTTTATGTAGTACTCTTATTCTTTTTCCTCTTTTTCTTTTTCTTCCCTTCTACTTACAGTTCTACCTTGTCTTTTTCTGATGATTGTTAAACTTGTATCAGGATCACACAATTCTTCATTATCCTTTCTTTTCTTCATCGTATCAGAGCTTACCAGAACTAAGTTCCAGTTCGTCAGCATCTTATCCTCAGCAAGACAACTGAATGTGTCTAATCCAGTTAGGAAAGTATTTACTTGTCTCAGTATCTTGAAATGAGACAATGTTTTACAGGCAGGAGTCACTCTAAATGTTGGGGACTATAGCACAGAGCGGGCTGTGGTGGAGATCATTTTGCATGAGCAAGTTGTTCAATTTCCCTTACATCATACCAAGCAGGTAGTCTAAATATTGGACGGGACTTGCCTATGTGACATGTCATCCCTGTCTTCTTTTCTAAAAATGCCTCGAGAAGAAACTATGGGACATTGCCAGTGATAGTCATCCCCTTACACTAAAAGGAGCTTGATCTAATGAGTACAGGTTGGATTCAGGAAGGAATGCAATTGAAAATACTTGTCCCTGGAAGCAAAAGCAGTGAATCTCATAGCCTGGGGCCAGCATTTGTGGTCGGCTGAATCACACTGCTTTGGGATTAGCCAATTCTACTTTCTGTTTCAACAATAAAAAGTCTTGCAAAACTGCTGGCATGTGAGACAGAGGTATCCAGAAAGTCTTGGCATCTTTTCCAGCAACATAGCGTGTTTTAGGGAAGAGACTTGTTAGTGCATGGTCCATGCACTTTACCACCAGAGAAAGATCCATATTCATGAAGGAGGTAGTGCCTTTTAGTTTGTCTACACCTATAAAAAGAGACAAAAGCACATTTACTCTTTTGAAGATGGAGAAAAACAGAGTGTGGGCTAACATGAAGGAGGAAGATGAATGGGAGGAAATTTATTTTGAATTCATGATTATAATTGAGGCTTGTTGTGATGCTCTTCTATCTATTCTTCAGAAAATATTGCAGCAGACAATTGGCTCTCAAACTTAGATGGGCAGCAGAGTATTCTAGAGGACTAATTAAAACCCCATAGTTTGAGTCCATCTCCAGGATTTCTGACTCAGTGTGAGGTAGGGCCCAAGAATTTGCATTTCTAACACGTTTCTGGTGATGCTGATGCTGTTGGTACAGGGACCAAACTTCAAAGTAATGAGGGAAAAGGATTTCATAAAGCCTATGAGGCCCCTGAGTCTAGGAAGTTATGAGTTCAATTCCTAACTTGTTTCAGAGGAGTACCGCATTTATAGGAAATGCAGGTGTGCACATATGCACGGGCATGAGTGTGCATATATATGCATGCGCTGTGGGTTTGAGATGTACTCTTAAGCCATACGCCTCTATAATTCCATGAATAGAGAATCATTCCCAAATGCTCTGACTCAAGAAGCTAAAAACATTCCATTTTTCAGGCATATGAAGTATTTGAGTAATGAGCTAAGATATCTTTAGTAGGCAGAAATTTTATAAGGGATTAATAATTGTTTGGAGCCCTTGGGACCAGCAGATGGCATAATGGTTATGTTGCTGGACTCCCACATAGTCAACCATGATTCATATCCTGGACCAGGTGGCTTAAACCTCATGCTGGGTGCATATACGTGCATGCTCAAAATCCTGAGAGGAGAATGGAGGAGAAAGTATTGTTGTGTGTTCATTCCCCCTGGGGAACACACATTTCTCACTTTCTGTCTCTCTGGTGAGCACAAATACCTTAAGGGAAAATCTCTCTCATAAATAAATAAATAAATAAATAAATAAATAAATAAATAAATAAATAAAAGTTTGGAGCCCCTGTCACTTCAATGGATGGTATTGGGACACTTGAATATCCACATACCACAGTCTTATCTCAAACAATATAAAAAGATGAACTCAAAATAGATTAAAGACTTAAATGTAAGACTGAAACTCTAAAACTACTAGAAGAAAACATAGGGAAAACCCTTTCTGACATTGGTCAAGGCAATAGTATTTTTTAGATATGACCCCAAAAGTATGGCCAATAAAAGTAAAAATAGATTAATGAAATGCTTCTGCTGAGCAAAGGAAACAGATATGTAGAGAGACAAATTATTGAATGGGAGAAAATACATGCAAATTATACATCTGAGAAAGGATTAATATTCAAAATATATAAGGAACTCAATTCAATAGTAATAAAAGAAATAATGTGCTTAAAGAATGGGAAATGGATCTAAATAGACATCTCAAAAGAAGAGATGTCAAATGGTCAAAAGTATATAAGAAAAAAATACTTAACATCACTATCATCAGGAAAATGAAAATTTATCTCATGATAGCCTTATTATCTCACATTTATTAGAATGGCTATCATTAAAAAGACAAAAATATAATAAGTGTTAATGAAAATGAGAAAAAAAAGTAACCCATGTACACTGTTGATAGGAATATAAATTAGTACAGTCATAGAAAACAGCACGAGGTTGCTCAAAAATTCAAATTAGAAGCACATGCTCTTAAAACATATCTCCCGCATAGCCAATCATGGTTCGAGTCCTGGACCTGGTGGCTTGCTTTATCTGTCTCTTTCTCTCTCTATCTCTGTCCCTCTTTGGTCAAAATAAAATAAATAAATAAAGTTAAATAAAATAATTCTTTTAAAAAGAACATATCTGAGTTGTGTCTTCTCAAGGGAAAATCTGTGATTTTAAATCTTTGTTTCAACTTCAGGCAACACTAGCCATAAATTGTTCAAAGAAACTAAGTCTTAGTGGTTATTTAAAACCCCTACCCCAGTCTGGAAAATGAAGAAAGTGACCTTAATTGTGTGGTTTATTTTGAGATTGTGAGTTCAGCTGACCTTCAAGCCCTTTCTTGGAAAACTCTAATAAGAATAACCAGTATAAAACAGGGCTCAATGCCTTCTGGTATTTCTGAGAAAGAACACCTGAACCAGGAACCAAGTAAATAATTTGAGATGGAAACTGAGGATATAAACATAGGCATAATCATAGACATTTAAAAAGTGTCAATGTCGATATAAAACAGAGAAAGCTCTTTTAAATGAGGGCTTTTTTTTTTCTGAAGTATTAAGTCTTAAGGGTTAAGTTCAATCTTAGACTGAAACTAAATAGAGCCTTCAGAGTTAGTAAAAAATAGAGCATTCAACAGCAGTGGTTCTAGACCAACAGTGACATACCAGCTCTGAGAGGCTTGTCAAACCAGACATTCTAGTTGATAAATACGTATACCGTGCGTGCCTGTGTGTGTATGTATTGGAGTGGGTGGGACTCAGTATGGGTCAATCATTTTAAAAACCTCCCCAGGGGTTCTTACTTGGCTGTTTTCCACATTGAAAACTCCTGACCTTGAACCTTGCAATGGTTGACTGTCTTACCAAGTCCACTGACAAAGAGGCAGGGTCAGAGTTTGGAGGGATAGAGGACACATAGGTGGGACTCTATTCAACTTAGGCAGGTGCTTCCTAAATGTTTACAAAATATCAAGTAAACTTTAACACACTGAGGAAGTTTGAAGTGGCAAGGATGCCCTTATATAAAGGTCCCTGGTTTGTCTAAAGTCCTTAATTCCTTGGGCAAATTATAGTACAGTGGCCAGGAATAAATGGTGGAGTCAGGATTCCTAGGTTCAAAGCTAGCTCTTTCACTAATTAGTTGTGTGGTTTGGATTAAGTTACTGCTTTATGCTTCTATTTCTATTAAAATGAAGGTGATAGTAACATGTAGTTTGTGGAGTTTATTTAAGGATTTTGAATGAAAGAGCTCATGTAAAGCACTTAGAATGGTGACAACTGTCTAGTAAATGTTCACTATGTGTTAGTCATCACTATGTAATTCTCATTTCTTCCATCTTTGACTAAATATTTTGACTTATGCCACCTCTCTTCCTACATCCTGCTTCTTGTTTTCCTGCTCCAGAAAGTTTTCAACCAAATAATTCCTCTTGTCTTTTAGGACTTATTCATATCAGTGCTGTCTCATTAAGGCATCTTTTCCTGGTTTGAATTCCTTCAGAAATTAGAATCACACTATCTAGCACCATCTCTGGTCTGTTGGGTTATATCTAAGAGGATCAATTTTGTTGCATGCTGTATAGTCTCATTGTTTTACAGTCTCACTGGGATACTTTTTGTTGCCAACTACATTATAAGCTAATTAGGGGTCAGAATACAAGTCTTCTCTATCTTTGATAACCTCCATAAATTCTTGAACGATGCTGAATTAGTGGTTGGGATTCAACAGAAAGAGAGAAGTGTGGAGATGAAGACCATGGTCTTCAGTCAACCTACCTGGGCTCAGGTCCTGGAATGACCAGGAAGAGTCATATAACCTTGGGTAGGACATTTCACATTTTCAAGCCTTTACTCGCTACTCCAGAAGTTCTTTTTGAGCAAATAATATAACTCATAAGGTGTGTGCATAGAACTTGGCACATAGTAAACATGCAATAGGTTTATAAACACTGAGAGAAGCAAGAAATGATACTGGAACTAGTAGAAATCCCTAATCCATATTTAAGATTCCTATTGGTATATTATTTTTAAAACCTTATTTTTCATTTGTGTTTAAGTCTCCTTTATGCTACCTAGGACGAAGAATCACAAAGAACACTGGGCCCATCCCCGAAACTCACTTTTTTCAATGTAACTTTCTCCATATTGTTGTTTGATATCTGGAGACAGTTGCTTCCAAATGGCGAGTTTTTTTTCCGTTGTCTTTGTTGGATCTGACAGTTTCGTTTTGAATAATCCTGGTTCAATGCATGAGACATGCACACCAAAAGCTTTCATGTCCCGTCTGTGAAAAGAATCCATGGAGGATGTTTAATCTATTTTATTTGGGGAATATTTGTTGTTTGGGTAACTGTTTTCCCACTGATTTCTTTTAATGAAATCACCGAAGTGAGGGCTTCAGAAAAAATTAGTTTGTCCTACTCTCATTTTTGAAGATGAAGAAAATGAAGCTCAGGAGTGAACAAGTGAATGCTGGTTAATGGCAACAGGAAAGGGATATAGGTAGACCCACTCCCAACCCATTATTATTCTTGCTAGGCCATGCTCTTGTTATTAAATTGATGAGCATTTGAGTTGACACAGGTTTCTTCTCAGTAATCAACGTACTTATGTGGAAATAGACTAATGACTGGCCTGGATAGACACGTTTATCTCCATGGAAGGAATATGAGGATATTGCAGCACAAATGAGTATATGCTGAAGGACACAGTGTGACAATTTTTGATATGACTAACCTGCTCCCTATGCGGCTGAACAAGCTTTATAATGATGTCATTGTAGAAAACCAAAAGTCTACTCATTTACTGGGCATAAAGTTTTAGAGGAATTATGATGTCTTGTTCCTTAATGTAAACCAATGCATTGTAAATGTAAATGCAGTGTATTGTAAACCAGTGCATGAATAATCATTTCTTAAATTTAATTTATATTTCCACCAGGACTGTGTAAGGAAGCAATTATTAATTTTACAGACATCTTTGTCATATGACTTTTTAAAACAAGTTCTATTAGTAAATTTAAAATGTGTTTTTGTTAATTTCAAATTCTTCTGTCTAGAAATATAACTATTGTATAGTTTGAAATTTGTTTTTACTAAGAATATGAATTTGACGGGGCCATGCAGACAACACACACTGGTAAAGAGGCTGTCTCTCATGGCCTGGGCTGGGAAGAAAAGCAAGAAAAGGTCAGCAGTTTATTAACTCTCTTTAGCTTGACCTGAGAAGATTTTGAAAAGTATGTAACTTGTGTTCAAATAAAAAATGTTGTTTTCCAACTTAAATATATTTTATTCTCTTGTTATTCAATTACCTTTGGATCTCATAAGTAGTAATGCCAAGAGGGCATTTGAGAAGACTTATTTCCTCACCCACTCATGAAAATAACATACAATCTAGGCACAATTGGCATCAAGCCACCCAACTAGACTTACCAGGTAAGTAAAACCAATAGGAAATTAGTATGCTTATTGGGAAAAAATACACCTTTAAAGAGCCCTAACCCTCTCTCAACCAAATTGCTGCCTCTAAACTCTCCTATAGGTAGAAATTCTGGGCTGTCACTAGACTGGCTTGTTTGCTTAATGTGATTCCAAACATTAGTTCCATCATTCATAAAGAAATAAACAGTACTGATTACCGTCAAGGAATAGTAGAGTTACATTGCAAATCCTACAAACTCTTCAACTGAAATATCTTTTAACAAGTGAGTAAATCTCTATCTGTACTAAAATTTTATTATGATGTTGTTGCTTGTGGGAATGGAACCAAAGGCCAACCAAAAAGACACCATAGCAAGGGACATTCTTCATAATTTTGCTGCTCAAAGTGCAATCTCTAAACCATGAGCAGCATCTGAGAGCTCTTTACAACTAGAGAATATTAAGCCCCACCCCAGACCTACTCCATCAAAATCTACAGTTTAATGAGATTTCCAGGTAATCCAAATACTCACTAATATTTTGGAAGTATTGTCTCAATATTATTTGTGTGCTTTTTTTTTTTTTTAATAGGAGAATCAAACTGGGCAACACAGCAAGACCCCATCTGAAAGAGTTGTGCATGGTATTGATGCTTGCAGCCCCAGCTACTTGAGGTAAGGGGATCATGACATGGTGAGATCCTGTCTTTAAAAAAAAAAAGAAAGAAATAAGAAGAAGAAAAGAAGAAGAAGAAAAAGAAGAAGAAAAGAAGAAGAAGAAGAGAAGAAAAGAGTTAGATAGACTTGGGTTGAAATCTCATTCTACCACTTATCAGCTGGGCTACCTTGGACAAACTAATTTCTCATAGTTTCAGAGGTAGCATTTATACATTGGGAATAATAAGAAGCATTCAATAAACATTAGCAGCTATGATTTCTTAATGAAACATCTATTTGCTTTACCTTAAGCTGTCATTGAAGCCTTCCACTGCATATTTGGACGGATAGTAGCCCCCTCCACCAAATGCAAGCCGACCTCCAATACTAGAGACATTGACAACTCTCCCTTGGGCTTTTTTGACCAAGGGAAGCATATGCAATGTCACATTGATGAGTCCAAACAAGTTCACTTCAATAGGTTCTCTGTAGTCCTCCACTGTCAACCAGTCAGTGGGAGCCAGCACACCAAGAACACCAGCATTATTGATCAGACCCCAAAGACCTGAAACAGAGAAAGGATAGGAGGTATGGTAGAAAATGACACTTAGGTGGCATTCTTGATAGACAAACAGCTCCTGCTTTCTGCACTGGTGTCATTGTTTCTTTGTAGTCATATTCCTGCTTTGAAATACTTTGTGGTTTTGGGAACTGATAGCAAAGAGAATGAGAGGCTAAATTGAAATATATCACTGAAATTCTATTAATGGAATTCAATCTCATTGTTATTTTATTTCTGGTTCTAAGTATCAAATACTGGTACTTTCTGAGTGAGACTTCCTGGTTTTTAATTTCAGATGTAAATTGTCTAGTTTCCTTCCTTGCTAGATGGCAAAACCAGAGACTATATACATATATGGACAGGAAGTAAAATAAATCAACTTCACACTTATTTTTGGGAAATGTTCAATATTGTTATAGATATTGGAATTTAAGCATTGAATTTTGCATGGAACCAAATTAAATCATTACTTTTGAGCTTTCTAGTCTCAACTATATGATGAAGGTGTGATATAGAAAATCACACACACATACATTTGTTTTTCTCCTTTGTGGGTCACAATATCTTCACCCATGAGACTATTCCAAACTTTATTCAAGACCGGTGAAAATCTTCTGATTCAGAATGCTTCCTCTTAGCAGAAGCTACTGCAGAATGAGTGTCCAGTGGCTTACTACTCCACGACTAAGATGCTTGTTACTTTTCATTTTCTAACTGCCTACTGAAAATGTGTGAACTCCGTGAACTCCATTTTGCTTGAGAAGTGGATCCAAGGTATCCATATGGCAATTTGGGAACTGCTCCCACAGTCTCCTGTAAATTTTAGCCTCAAGTTCCCTTGCTGTGTATGTAGGTGAAATAACTTTTCATGGGAGAGAAGAGTAGAAAAAGTCAGTATCTTCATCTCCCTTCTATTTTGCCTACCAGGATTCAAGAATGAGCTTATGGGGACCAGCAGTTAGTGTAATGAATATGTCGCTGAACTCCCCAGACCCGGTGGCTTAAACTCATGCCGGGCACGTGTGCATGCGTGCCCAAGATCCTGAGAGGAGAATGGAGGCAAAGGGATTGCGGCATGACCATGGCCATCCTCCCTGGGGGGTGGTTTCTCGCTTTCTGTCTGTCTGTCTTTCTTGCGAGCACACGTGCCCTATAGCAAAAACCTCTCCAAAAGAAAAAAAAAAAAGAAAAAGAATGAGCAGCTTATGCTGTGGGCTGTGTCTCTCATGCACACAAAAATTCTGCAACTTGCAATGAATGACTTAGAAGCTATCCTTAGAGAAGGACACAGCTGGTATTCATGAGATATTTTCTTGAAAGGCCATCTAAAACCTGAGCACATTTTATTTTGCTTTAGTTAACTTCCCTACCCGCTACCCATCTTCCCTGCTTCCAAGCCTCTCACCTTTTTCTCCAACATGGTTCTTCACCCACTGGGCAGTTCTCTTGACGTTCTCTGGGTCAGTTACATCCAGAAGCACGGGGCGAAGCCTCTCTGAGGTTTCCGCCTTTAAAGCTATTGCTCCTGATTCAGTCAGACAGGCAGCAATTACACGAAATCCTTTTTTATCAAAAGTTCTGGCTGCCAAGTTTCCAAAGCCGCTGTCGCACCCAGTGATGAAAATATACTTATCAGTGATATCTGTAATCTTTAGTTGTCCTTTATACTTCCACAGAAAACCACAGAAGAGTAGGAGGACTAACATCAAAAAGAGCATTTTTTCCTTGTGACAGGGACTCTCACTCCTTTCTCACACAATAAAGGAAGATGATGTCCTGAGTGTTCAAAATTAGAAAGAAAATTCAAATCAGAACACTGAAGCTTATAACCCAGGATTGATGAGCTTAATGTATTTTAATGCATTTTAGTAGATAGATAAAAAATCCAAACAAAATTTATTTGGTTATTTGTTGGGAAGATGACCACTTAAATTATAAACCAATCCTCTAAAGTAGTTTAAAAACTAACTAAAAGTATCCAGAATAATTAAATGGAAGAGAGAAAGGAAGGAACCATAGCAAAGTGGACACGAGTCATTGGGTTGCTGTGGGTAACAGGAGTTGTGTGGAGTGATAACATTTGTACTACATGTGGATTCATCTATTTAAAAGATTCTCATGGTAAAATCTTACCTCTTCCTACTTAGTGAAATTCAAGAGCAGAATAACCTCAGCATCTATTAGAATGTATAGTTCAATTTTAATTTTTCTCTCAGACTGTGAGGAAAAGGGGAGCATTCTGAGGTTGCTACTAAGAAAATATTCCAAACTTGCTTTTCATTTTCTTATTTTAAATAGGTTAATGTTGACCTTCAACCCAACTCTGAGATCATTACAACTCAATGCAGAGAGTATTAAAGTAGCTACCAGTGAGTTTACCAAGAAAGGTAAGATGAATGGAAAGAGGTCAAGAGAGAAATGCCAGTCAAATGACCATATCTGAAACCCAAACCCCTAATCCTCAAATTCTATTCTCTAGGGATACCAGCCCCTTATGAGAAAAACTAAAAGGAAAACAAAACACATGTATAAAGTAAAGTAGATTTATATTGTAAAATTGAGGCATTGACCACAATGCAGCAGAGCCACGTGAAAAATTAATTTTGTCAGCTAGAGGCAGCCTATGGCTTAAAATCGAACAGGTCGAGAGCTCCTTTGTCATTTCCTTGGAATCCTGAACCTGTATTTCCACTCAGCACATATCACTCTTAACGTGGGATGCTGGGGGCTCAGAGAAGACTAATCCATCCAGGAGGGAGAAGTGAACAAGACCTAAGAGCATCTGCAGAGGCCAAGCCCTCCTAACTCATAGTCCTAGGAAAAGTGACTGCGAGTTAGGAGGGCTATCAGCGCTCTGCCCACGTAGGAGCAGCCTGGTGCCTGCATTGACTCTCCAGGCCTATGAAGGAGGAGAGGCCAAAGAACAGCACATGTGGAAAAGACCTCGTTTCCTTCCCTTTTTCATGACTAAAAGTTTCCTCCTGTGCTTATACAATATCTATGCCTTTGATTAAGACTCACGTTAGAATCAAGAGGGGCTTTGAGTGCCTCAAAGAGACAATCAATAGGCCCCATGTTGAAGTGGAGACCTTGCGGATGTTTTTGGAATCATGGCTGTTTGTGGACACTGTGATCAAGAAGGAGCTGCAAGGCTAAGTAATATTACAAAATCTAGACTTTCTTTTAGAATTATTTCCTGATTTTTCTTTTGAGCCCCTTTTTACAACTATTCATTTTTTTCTTAAACAAACTATTTCATTTAAGTTATTGTTATTACTATTATTTTTTAATGTGCTATAGAACATATCCACTCATCAGAGGAGGGAGAGAGAGAGAGAATGAGAGAGAGAACTGCCATTGGCCATGTGGGAGTGCAGTGCGTGGCATGGTGGCTAAGGTGATGGACTCCCACATGGTTGGCCATGGTTCAAGTCCCAGATCTGGGAGCTTGAAAATCACACTGGGTATGTTTGTGTATATATGTCCAAAATCCCGAGGGGAGAATGGTGGAAAAGGGATTGTGGCAGGCCATCCCTCTTGGGGGTGACAGGGGAGGGGGTAATTTCTCACTTTCCCTCTCTCTGTCTCTCTCTAGTTAGTGCACTTGCCCTATGGTGAAAACCTTTTTAAAAAAGTAACTTATGTTCTAGAAAGACAAATACAAAAAGAAATTAAAGACGATAATGATTATCACATCTGACTCAATATTTTGGTGCATTTACTTCTAGACTATACTTTCTGTATTTGTAAATCTTTATTTCCCTAATAAGGAATATAACTCTGGAGTATTTAAAGATCAAGGGGTACCATGTCTTCAACCCACTTTCAAATAGTACAGAGCATAATAACAATGTATATATAAATAAACATACTAAAACCACACACACTTATATGTAAATAGAGAATAAGAATGCAAATGTGGTATAAAACATGGATTTTGGAATCTGGCTGTACTATTCTTTCAGCTTTTCTGTAAGTTTAAAATTATTTCAAAATAGAAAGTTAAAATTTTGCAAGGGAAATAAATCCCCAGAAGTCTTCATTGGACTATCTCGGGTTCCATGTATAAAAATGGTAAGGATTTCAGGATTTTGGAGTTTAGTCACTTTGGACACCCAGTTGTCAGCCCTCTGTTCTTTGGCATGTTTACCCTTACAACCACTAGAGAAAGACAAAACTCATACCTAAGCATCCCTCTTTCCTTCTTGTCTTTTCCACTTTCCCTTCTACCAGCTCTTCTCCTAATCAAACCCGTTTTCTCCTGGTGACAAGCACCTAGAGGAGCTTTATAGTTGTTAAGGATGGGTGCACATTCAGTGTGTTGTCCTTAGTGGGTACCCCTGGGCTGAAGGTCATTTCAGATAATGTTCCAGCCTGTAGTCTGAAGTCTAGGGACTACTAGCCCTGACTTTGAGTTCTGCAAATCCTGTCCTGGCCATAAACATTATTGTCCAAAAATGCTGGTTCTTCTTCAACACCTGAGGTTCACATTCCTCTAAGCCAGCCACAAACCAACACGTATCCCTGATCTCTAGTAGTATTTAAGACAAGGTACCACCTCTAAAGGGCGGTAGTAGTCAGAACCATTGCAAACATGACCTGTACACAGAAGCTGGTTGAGGGGCAATTGGTTCATTGACCTCTGAGAAGTAAATGAGTAACAGCAACTATATGGTTGCCTCAACCCTTCTCTGCCGGCAGTGGCCAGCAGTGACCCCCACATGGCTCCTTGGTATCAACGATTCAGACCGAGGGTACTGACATTTGCTGCTTGAGTTGTTTGTAGTCTTCCAATTTCTTTCACAACCATTTCCTTAGTATAAGTACAGATCTCTTGACTCAAAGCAACAGGGCAGTGACTAGGATCCCAGACCTCAGAAGCAGGCAGGCAGTAGTTCAATCCCAGTTTTTCTATCATCAGAGGGCCCTTGGCAAATTAGTTCTTTCCAGAGCCTTCATTTTCCTATTCATAAAATAGAGACAGCAGCACCCCTTACCACTTAATGCAACTGTTCCTCAGTTGTGACAAATAAAAACATCTCCAGACATTGTCAAATGTCCTTTATTGGACAAAATTGCCCCCAATTAAGGATCACTGTCTAGGGGCTGGCAGGTGGCGTGGTGGCTAAAGGTGCTGGATTCCCACATAGCTGACTACCATTTGAGTCCTGGACCTGACAGCTTGCTTTGGCACTTTCCCTTTCTCTCTCTTTCTCTGGTCAAATTAGAAAATAATAATAATAACAATTGAAATTAAATAAATAAATTCTTAAAAAAAAAGATAAAGAAAAACTGTCTAAAGCTTCCTTGTCTTGGAGGTCTAGAAATTCTCAGCATCTAGAACTACTTTTACAGAAGCTCAGTCATTGATTCTTTAGTAATGCCACATCGAAAACTGTTTTTTTTTAAATGACTTAACACAATTATAGGGAATTACTCATATCCCAATGCTACAAGCATTTATTTCCATTATTTTTTTAAAGGCTTTTTTTTTTTTTTTTTGTCATCAGAAGGTTGGGACACAGTGAACAAAGTGAAATTTATGAATGACACCATTTGTAATTTTAGAAATGATCGAATTAGCATTCCTAGTACCTGTGAGGCCTGAATTCTGGCTGAGCCATTTGTGTTGGGGCCACGATAGCTTCTTCTGGAGATACCCTTCAGGTGTGTGGTCTGTTTGCTACAGAATTCATAATATGCTCCTGGAAAAGTTATGGTCCTCAGATTCCTGGCTGACCAGTCAGGTAGAAATGATAGTGACTGCTATGGTAATTGAGTGCTTACCATGTTCTAGGCCCTCTGCTGGGACCTATACATATTGATCTCATTTAAACCTTACAGTAAAATTATCTCCAGCTCATGGAGCAGGAGACAAATTAAAAATGCAGTTAATTGGCTCAAGATAAAATTGTACTGGTGATTCTGGAACTGATACCAGGCCGCTCTGGTTCTGTCACTGCCATCTTTATTTCAACTGCGATGGAATTCTGGGCCACCCAGACAACTTCTCCTCATCAATGCTTCGTATAACACTTGGCATTCATTCAGTTAATGTTCAATAAATGCTGTGGCAGGGAAGGAGGAAGAAAAAGAGTGAAGAAAGAAGCTCCCTTGGTGATAGTCTTAAAGCATGCTGGATCATCAGGGCAAAGAGATAATAATTATTATAATAACATAATATTCATACTTCCAATTTAGATAACTAAAATATTTTGAGAAGTGTTCATGTAATATGCATCTCATTTAATTGCCCAAGATTTCTGGTCAGTTCAGTCCTGTGGCTTGTGGCTAAGTGAACCAGCTCTTACATGGACAATGTTTGAATTTCAGTCTTTTTTTTTTTTTGGTTTTTGCTATAGGGCGTGTGCGCTCGCCAGACAGACAGAGAGAGACAGAGAGACAGAAAGCGAGAAATCACCCCCCAGGGGGGATGGTCACGCCGCAATCTCATCCATTCTCCTCTTGGGATCTTGGGCATGCATGCACACGCACCCAGCATGAGTTTTAAGCCACCGGGTCCAGGACTTGAACCGCAGTTGACTACATGTGAGTCCAGCGACATAGCCATTACGCTAACTGTTGGTCCCTGAATTTCAGTCTTGACAGTTTGAAAAACATGCTGGGTGCATGTGTGTATGTGTATATGTATATGTGTGTGTGTGTGTGTGTGTGTGAGAGAGAGAGAGAGAGAGACTCTCGAATCCTGAAAGGATGGAGGGATGGAGAAGGGATCGCATCATGAGCACACCTCACTGAGGGGTGTTTTCTCTCTCCCTTTCTCTCTCTGTCTCTCCCTGGCACATGCATGCACCTTCAGGCAACTGAAATAAATAAACAAATAAAAAAGAAATAAATAAGATTTCTGGTATAGGTTGGGTATCACATGTAAATTCATTTGTCAGAGAATGGTTAGAACTCAAATTCTGTCTAAACTCTTAAACTGTGAGAAAAGAGAACTCTAAAGAGATGACTGAATGCATAAAAAATAATAAATGATATTAACAAAAAAGAGAGGAACACATAATCAACTAATAGGAGGAATAAACACACTTTCTCAAAAAAATCTCCACCATGCCACCAGGATGCAAAAGGAACCATGAAAGAAGTGGTTTTCTCTTTAATTTTCCATGTAGAATGCTCACTAGTACGGCCTGGCAGCTGCTATAGGAAAACATTGCGACTTAATCGTAGGCATTGCTCACTTCTGCTTCTTTTAACCTTCTCTACCTGGGTTTATTTTCCTAGTACAAAATTTAAAGCAAGATTCTTTGATGTTATTTCTCTCATGCACTTTATTCCGTTCCTTAAAAAAAAAGACAGAAAAAGACTCCACAAAAAGTAATGTCTCAATATCATTTTGAAGTTTTTTAAAAGTAAGAAATGTAAAGTTATTTCTATCTCTGTCTTCTCAGACCACTTGATTGTATTTCCACATAACTCCATGAAGGGCTTCTTTTCAGAAAATGATACTAACTATTCAGTCACTTGGATAGGAATTTATAAAACATTTACTTTCAATTTGTTGCACTGCTGACCTAAGTTGGATCAACAACAGTTGTTTACTGAACTACATCAAACAGAGAGCTCTTAGCAACAGCTTTCTTTTCTTTTCTTCTTCTTTTCTTTTGTTAAGGTTTTTTTTTTTTATGTTTAACAATCTTTAATTCAAATGTAAAAGTTCAATACAAGCCATTTATAGGGCTTGGGATATGTTCTTAATTTTAAAAACAAGAATGGGGAAATGCAACAAAACGATCTTTCCACTTTTTGTCAAGGTTTTTGCCATAGGGTACATGCACTCTCTGGAAAGACAGTGAGAGGGAAAGTGAGAAATCGCCCCCTGGGGGGAATGCCCACACCTCAAATCCCTTCTCCTCTATTCTCCTCTAGGGATTTTGGGCATGTACACATATGTGCCCAGTGAATTTCCAAGCCGTGGGGTCTGGGACTCAAATCGCAGTCAGCCACATGGGTGTCTAGCATCTTAGCCACCATGCTACCTGCTGGCCCCAGACGCAGCTTTCTAAAATACTCTTTTTGGGAAATTTTGTGGTACAAATTCTCTCTCTCTCTCTCTTTTTTGGCTATAGGGTGCTTGCCAGAGAGAGAGGGAGAGGGAGAGAGAAAGAGAGAGAGAGAGAGAGAGAGAGAGAGAGAGAGACATATCACCCCCTGGGGGAGATGGCCACACTGCAATCCCTTTTCCACACTCTCATCTTGGGCTCTTGGGCATGCACACGCACACATGCACGATATGATTCTCAAGCTGGCTGGTGTGAAACTTGAACTGCGATCCAACACCTTAACCTCCATGCCACCATTGGTCCCAATTCAAACTTTCTTCATACCAATAGTAGCCGAACATGTATGCCACTTGTTCATTTGAATATTGTGAGGTTGCTTAACTCACACAGAATTTCTCTTTACTTTCATTAAAGTGAAAAATTCTGTTTCTTTTTAACCCAAGTGACCTGTCAGAGATTTATTTCTGATTCACTTTCTTTATTTTATTTTTCTTTCCTCTTTTTTTTTTTTTTTTAAATGCACCCCGGAGCCTAATGGCACAAACAAATTCATATAATGAAAAAATTATGCTCCTATTAAAAAAAGTCCACTTTGAGATCCTAGAAACATGAAAACATTTAAAAATTGGAGCCAAAGTATGCTACATGAAATGTATTTGCAGTAAGCAGCAGATATTCTTTTGGGGTCTGATTAAAATAATGGTGCTGATAATGATTTAGTTGGGATGGTAGTCACCGTCATGAAAGATGTTTCGTGACTTGAAAAGATGAAGTTCCTCTACTAGTTACAATTCCCTCGACTCCTACATCCTGGAAGGAAGGAGATAGACCCTATACCCAGATTGTGCCTTGGGTAGTGGAACAGCAAGGCATGCAGAAGTGCCTCACGTACTTTCTCTGCAGATCTGTTGGACATCCTTGTTGGAACACAGCTACTCTCCCTCCTAGCCTCGTGCACGAGCCTGCTCTTACATGGGAAGACCTGCTGAATTTCTATTTTGCAGTTTTAGCTCTTAGGATAAAAATATCTCTAATTTTCTTTTACCTTCACTCAAAATTTTCACTTACAATTCACCATAACATCCATAATTTCTAATTAATTATCCTTAGCTTATTTTGCCAGTATGCTTCCTGACAGTATTGGCAGGGTTGCAATTAATGTTCAAGTCATGATTAATTTAGTTATGGTTGCTGAATAAAAGTTTCTAACTGGAAGAGATTGTATGTTGTGTATTACAAAAGCCTGCAAAGACTACAGAATGTTTATATGGATGCCAAAAGTGTGTTCAACTTTCAGTCTATTACTTTAAATTGCATATGTCTTTTTTCTTTATGTTTTTAACTTTATTATTATGTTTTATTTTGCCAGAAGACTTATGTGCTCGACAGAGAGAGAGAGAAAGCAAGAAATCATCTCCCAGGGCATGGTCATACTGGAATCCCTTCTCCTCCATCACTACCTCCTTTTGAGATTTTGGGCATGCAGGTACAGATGCCCAGTGTATTTTTCTTTTTTCTTTTTTTCTTAGGTTTTTGCCATTGGGTGCATCTGCTCATCAGAGAATAGAGAAACAGAGAAAGACAGAGAGAGGGAAAGTGAGAAATCACACCCGGTGGAGATAGCCATGCTGCAATCCCTTCTCCTCCATGCTCTTTAAGGGATTCGGAGAATGCATGCACACATGCTCGACACGATTTTCAAACCTCGGTCCAGGACTCAAACCATAGTTGACCTTGTGGAAATCCAATGCCTTAATCACTACAGTACCTGCTGACCTCCAGCCCAGCGTTCTTTTCAAGCCACCAGGTCTGGGATTCAAACAGTGCAGTTTACTATGTGGGATTCCACAGCCTTAACCACCACGCTGCACTGGCCCATAGTTAGTATATGTGAGCAGAAGAAAAGGTTAGCAGCTTTAAACACTGTTCTTAGGAAAGCGACATTAGTTGTAAGGGTTTAAAAACCAATTCCCATTTCTTCCATTTGAAATGTATGAGGTAATTATATTTAAACATTGAAATGTAAGATTGTTTTTTAAAGATTTATTCATTTTATTATTGTTTTTAATAATATATTTCATTTTAATTTCTTTTATGCATTTAATCACTATACATCACTTAGCTTATAAAGGGAATTTTCCAACATGGATATTTCACAATAGTCCAATTGGGGATACTATACACATTATCATCAACAGATAATAATACATTTCTGTGTCCCATAAATGCATTGCCTCTCTACTTTCCTCTTTACTGTCTTTTCTCAGACTCTCCTTCTTCTACTCTGTTCCCACACCATATCCAGTATCTATACCAATTTATTAAATTGGGTACATTTTTCAAATTTTAAGAAATATAAGACAAAGATGATATAATATTTAACTTTCACTTTCATGTAGCATCTAGCTAAGAATATTTTTAGAGTGCCTAATATATGCAAAGGGATACTAAATAAAACACAATATTTGGCTAGCAAGTGGCATAGTGGTTAAGGTGCTGGACTCCCACATGGCTGACCGTGGTTTAAATCCTGGACCTTGTGGCTTGCTTTCTCACTTTCCCTTTCTCTCTGGTAAATTAAAAACTAATAATAACAAATAAAATTAAATAAATAAGGGACCAGCAGTTAGCATAATGGCTATGTTGCTGGACTCTCATGTAGTTGATCACAGTTCGCGTCCCGGGCCCGGTGGCTTAAAACTCACGCCGGGTGCGTGTGCGTGTGTGCCCAAGATCCCGAGAGGAGAATGGAGGAGAAGGGATTGCGGTGTGGCCATCCCCCCGGGGGGTGATTTCTTGCTTTCTGTCTCTGTCTCCCTCTGTCTGTCTGGTGAGCGCATGCGCCCTATAGCAAAAACCTCTCCAAAAATAAATAAATAAATAAATAAATAATTCTTAAAGTTTATAAAAAGCAAAGGAGAACACAGAGTTTATCCTGGGGCTAATAGTATAGCAGAATATTTCAGAGCCATTTGTACAACCTAAAACTGATTTATAATTTAAAAATGTGTTTTATTTAAACTTTGCATCCACCTGTTAAAACTCAAGTCATTGAGAGAGAGTCACATCACCATTTGAAATTCCAAACCACTGGTTCATAAAATGGGGAGTAAATATTGGAGGCAGGTTTATTGCTGTCATTCCACGATCCAGGGATTAAATGTGCACTTCCAGGAATTCCCTTGCCTCGTTATGACCTAGAAGGCGTTCTTCTCACTCAGTACTGTGTGTGTGTGCACATGTGCATGTTTGCATAAGCTAGCATTGAATAACATTGGTAGAACAGGTCGGCAAACAGATCAGACCTATAGTTGGAAGCAAATCCATTGCTCTGGTAAGAAGCTCATCTAAGATTTCTACACTTCTTAGAGCTTTTCCCTTTCCAGCTTCTCATTAATCAGAAGATTCACAGATGGTGTCACATAGGCACAGAAAGGATAACAACAGGACATAATGTAATTGTGACTCTTGAATGCCAAAGGACACTCAGTAAGAGACATGGAGGAGTTTAAGGTGAGATCCTTATTCACACCAAGATCATTTCTGTGATGAGTTGACCCCAGCCTCCATCACTGCCTTCTGGCATATTACATTAACAAAATTTAGCAACAGCTGATCACAACCTGAAAGACAACTTCATTCATTCTGCAAGAGTGAGGAAGGTAAAAGAAAGTTTGGAAGTACTTGATCTATAAAGAAAGAAATGACAAAATTTGGTCATCAGTTACCTTATAACAGATGAATCGGGACACAGAAGCTGTTGGTGGACCTGCTTGACTGATTGCAATCTCCCTGCTGTGCACGGAGGAAGGAAGAATTGTGCCACCCTGACCAAAGTGATCCTCTTGAGGTTGAGGCTCCTGGGCTTCTGTTGAACTCTGAGTACTCACATGTGTGAGGAGTCCTTGGGTGCCCTCCTCGTTCTGTGAGTCACACCCATTGCGACAGTAAGTGATGACTCAATCTTTCTTCCATGGGTGAAAGAAACCAAGCAGCTGTAGGTCACATGTTTCCAAAGGACTGAGCAGTAGCTTTACTAAATTAAATCTAGCAAATTTTAGGAGGAAATTAAAAAAAAAAGATGAATAACATTTCTTTTAATGTGAATACAATCTTTTGGCAAATTCAGGAAGCTTAAATAATATAACATGGAAGGATTTTGTAAACTGCCTACTTCGTTGTTTTAGTAATTTAAATTTTAATCATGGTCATCATTTATGATCTCTAGTTCTTTTTTCCTTCTTGTTAACAGACCTTTGCTTATTTAGTCCTCCTTCCTCTCAAGAGATTAAGTAGAGGAAATAAGTATCTAAGGATTATTTTTACCATTTTTAAAAAGGATTGGTGAGCAAGGAGATCAGAACCATTTTTTAAAATTTTGCTATAGGGCATGGGTGCCCACCAAAGAGAGAGACAGCGGGAGAGAGAGAGAGAAAGTGAGAGATCACCACATGTTAGGGATGGCCATGCTGCAATCCTTTCTCCTCCATTCTCCTCTCAGGATTCTGGGTACCCATGCACATGAACCTGGTATGTTTTTCAGGCTGCAGGGTCTGGGACTTAAACCATGTAGTTGGCCATGTGGAATTCAGCCACCTTAACCACCACATCACCTGGCTCATCTCTCAAAAAAGTTGAATAAAATGAGGTTTTGTAATTATTTATGAGTCTCAATTTGTGTTTTAAAGCACAACAAGGACTAAATGTTGTACAAACACAAAAGATGGGTGTGAATGCCAGATGTGGTGTGTGTGGAGGAGTGGGGCCTAAAGAAGGACATTTGGAGGAGGGATATGGAGGCAGAGCATTGACGGGATGGGGAGGTGTGGTGTCATTGGTTGAAAATATTTTGATCAACTGGACTGGAGAGAAATGTTCACATATTGACATGTTCACATTGTAAGCTAAATAATGAGATTGAATGTATATGTAAAAAATAAAAAATACATAAATTGAAAAAATAAAAAAAACCCAGACCAATATAAAAAAAAAAAAAAAAGGCACAACAAGGAGAGCTTACTGGAGTGGTCTCTGGAAATAAGACCATTGGAAATAAGTTTAGTTGCCTCCTCCCTTCCCAGAGTTGGTCTGTTTCAGTTTATCTCAACTGAACTGTTATATCTTGAGACTACCAGGGAAGGAACTGAGGCTGCAGGTGATGAGGGGAAGATATGGTATCCCCCCTCTAATCCACCGCCTCCACACCCTTTTAGTCACACAGGCAGGTGCAAACGTCACTTCACTGATTTTTTATTTTCCTTTTCCTTGTACACCAGCTAATTGTCATACTCCTCGGATATCATCCAGGCTCTATGTTCCTTCTTCAAGAAATGCAGCTTATTATGGTTCAGCTGAGGTGAGCATAAGGATGAACACATGCCTGCTGGAAGAGTCTAGACACTGCTCTGACTCTTAAAATTAAATGGGAAATCTTTTGTTTCTCCACATGAACAATGATAACAAGGACTAAAATTTACTCAGATAATCATTTAGGGTACTCAAAATGTACCCCAAATACTTCTTCCCCTCTAACATTCCACAAGTCAAATAAGGCTTAAATATAAAACCTCTTAGAGAAATAACACATTGACTTAAATGCACATGAAGGAAGGTATAAATACCAAACACTAGATCCTTCCTGTGAGTTGGTTATTATCACTGAGAGGTGGAGCGAACCTTGGGTCCCTGGGTGGTCCTGGAGCACCGAGGGAAAAAGTGCAAAGGAAAGGCTATTACAACTTTAGGTTTTGCTTACTTAATAATCTTTCCTAGTGCAGTTCTATTCTGTTGATGATAACACATATAGTATCCTCAGCTGGACTATCTGAGGTGTATTTCATGTTAGGTAAATTCTCTTTACAAGCTAAACAATGTATAGAGATTGAGTGTATAAAAAAATAAACTTAATTAACTAAAAGTTAAAAAAAGAAATACAATAAATTACTGTATTGTTAAAAAAAATTCCCAAATAGACTTACCAAAAAAACCCCAAAAAAAACCAAAAAACCAAAACCAAAACCAAAACAAAAAACCCCAAACAAACAAACAAAAAACAAGTAGGTTTTTAGACTGGAGTGTATATTGGGAACTAGAAACCTTGCCATCTGTCTGGCATGTCCCTCAATTCCAGTAGACTCAGCTCAAGAGTTCAGTTTCACTTCTCTGGCACTGGGTCAGAATGCTCCCTCCCCTTTTAAAAATAGTCCCATTTAGGTGTTCAGCTAATAAATGGAATCATTTATTAGCATCTTATCTAGACTGTAACTGTATCTGTATTCAAATTCTCATCTTAAGTGCTAAGTTGTTTTTTGTTCCACCACTTTAATGTGCAGCCTTTAGAAGTGCTGCTTTGTTCAGACTCTATATTGAAATTCTGGTCAAAAAAAAAAGGAAGAAAAAAAATCCAGAGCCAAATTGCTATTTGCTTTTTTGTTGTTAGTTCATTTTCTGAAGCAGAAGGTTGCATGTGGATTTCATTCAAGTATAAATTTCAATGTTGACAACTGGTCTATTATATAGGGGTAAGACTAGAGATCACCATAGAAAAACACTAAAGGTATTATTCTTCCTTCTTTTCCTTTTAAAGCTACATGCCCACCCCCTAGCCCCCATATTTCTGCTCAAAGGTGTTTTCTCTTTCTTTTTCAAACACCAAAACACAAGGATAGCCAGATCAGGCTGTCTCAGGTGACATACATTAGGCTTCTTGTACTTGTACATTCTGGGGTTGGTCCAAGTCTCAGATAATCCTGAACTGTGAGTGAGAAAAGCATTTACCCCTGCACTGAGGGTTGTGGTGGATTCTGGAGTATGTCTAGAGTTAGCCTTGTAAGGCTGACCAGGAGGGCGAGGCTGGTTAGTAGTTCACATGTTGACCTTCCTGGTATAGTCCTTACAGTTCTTTCTCCAAGGTCACTCTCCATGGAGTGTGCTTCTCGGAATAGCTATGAATTGCTATTATGACTTCTGCATTGAAAAGTGTACCTTGTATTTTCTTCCTCCTCCCTTTGTCAATATAGACAGTTCTCTTATTTCCACTATAAAGGGAACCTGTTTTTTGGTCTCCCCTTCAACACCAACAATGCCTTTGACATGCGAGTGGTTTATGCATAGCTAGGTTTGGTCAAAACTAGGACCTTTGTTACTTCTTTGACTTTTCATAACTCCCAACTGTAAATTGAAGCTAGACTAATCTTTTGTTCCTTTGCACTATAAGATCCTTAGATATACCAATAGTTAGGAATTGACTCATGGAAACATTTGGAAGATTTTTTTATTGTTGTTGTAGGAAGATTTTTCTTGTTTGCAGAATACAAATCCTTTTAGTTTACTCCAATGAGAGGTCCTGGGTTGAAAAGTGGAGTGAGGAGTATTATGTTGGTGATCAGCATTCTGGAAAGGTAGAATAAAGAAGAGAGAAGATGGGTCAGGATAGAGGAAGTCAATGACCAGAAATACTGGGAATTCCCAGCAAGAGAAAGAAATGAAAGTGGAGGCTTTTATTTTAACTGTCTTCAGATGCAGATTTGGGGTTCTGTGCCAGGTATGATTGGCTCAAAGAGATACAGAGATGAGGAAATAGGGCCATTTCTATTAAGGAATCATTTACTATTACTCATTAATTAATGATTAAAGGATCTCATAGAGCTTTCCCCTGTCCTTAAATGACTCCAGTTACCTGCTGTCTTCTTAGAACTATTTTAGATTATGGGAGAAAAGGTGATTTCATCATTTGCTTATGGCTTTGGGATTTGCTATAGTCTCTGTATTTTTTTTTTTTCTAGCTATCCAAAAACATTGATTGAAATAAAAAGTACAAACCTCTACCTGTGTTGGCCCTCTGGGTTCAGCTTCATGACTGTGAAGTCCGTTCCCCCTCACCCCTCATATAGGTCTCCCCTCCCTTTCAGGCCCCAGTGCTAGTCAAAACAAAAAGCATCCAGACTCCTCCACTTCTGCTTGTGCGGGCATTTTGTGTGCCACACGGTTTCCCATTTTTAACCCAATTTCATTATCTGTGACTTGATTTCAGTTTTTTTTTTGTTCTAGTTCTTTCCTTTCCTTCTTTTTTTTTTTTTGCTTCTTCTTCCTATTTCTATTTTCTACTTTCTTTTTCTTTTACCTTACTTTCCTGTTTTACTGCTCAGCCCTTACCTACTGCCTAGAGAAGACAAGGTGTATAGTAACTAAACACCTGAATATTGTGAGTTTTAGAGAATTGTTTACAAATCACTGTAATGGTTGCAAAAGAGTGAAATTCCCCTTCAAAAATTCGATTACAAGACTCCTCCTGTGATTACTCTGGAGGACACAGCAGAAAAGAGAAAATAGCACCAAATTATTTGACAGTAAGGGAAACACACAAGCTAACAGTCACAGAATACTTCTCCAACAAGTTAGCCAAAAATAAAAACATTACCAAATGACAAATAATCTGAAAAGAGCCTCAAGGATAAGAGAATCAAGTAGCATGTCTCCAGCAAGGGAATACTGTAACTCATCTCCAAGTAGGGAAAAATTAGAGGATATTACTGAAATGTCAGAAAAAGAATTTAGAATATTTATGGTAACAAAACTCTGTGAGGTGCAAGAGAAAATAGACGTTGAGCTCCAAGAGATGAGGAAGTCCTTTCGTGACATGATATTAAAGAAGAATTGGACACCATAAAAAAGAATCAAATGGAACTGTTAGATACGAAGACTGTAATACAGAAAATCAAAACCACCCTCAGAAGTGTTAAAAGTAGATTAGACCATGAAGAATATCAAATCTCAGAAGAAGAAAACAGTGTATTTGTCCTAGAAAAAAATGATCAAAAATACTGAGAAAACAGCCAAGAAAACTGAGGATACTATAAAAGAAATACTAGATACCATGAAATATCCAAACATCTGAATAATTGGTATCCCAGAAGGTGAAGAAACTAATAAGGACATTGACAATACATTTCACAAAATTCTGAAAGAAAACTTTCCAAGTCTAGAGTGGCACTCAAACATCCAGACCCAAGAAATGCCAAGAACCCCAAGTAGAATCAATCAAAGAAGATCCTGTCCATGGCACATCATAGCTAGATTGATGAAAACTACAGACAAAGACAAGATTGGCAAGAGAGAAGCATCAAATTACTTACAAAGGCTATCCCATCAGGCTAACACTGGACCTCTCATTGGATACAATGCAAGCAAGGAAAGAATGGGGAAATATGTTCAAAGTGTTAAATGAAAAACAATTTCAACCAAGAATACTATGCCTGGCAAGATTATCCTTCATGTGGGAAAAGAAAATAAAAACATTTTCAGATAAACAAAACCTGAAAGAAATGACCAACTCCAGACCAGCTCTTCAAGAAATTCTGAAAGGAGTACTATACCAAGAAAGCTAAAGAGAGACAGACAGCAGTAAGAGAATGAAAAACAACCAAGTTTTCATACGGCCAAGTTAATGGTAGGGATAAGTCTGGAAATACTGATAATAAAATTGAATGTTAATAGATTAAATTCTTTGATCAAGAGACACAGACTGGCTGAATGGATTGAAAATCAGAAACCCTCCATCTGCTGCCTATAAGAAACCCATCTCATGGATAAAGACATACATCGACTAAAAATGAAGGGCTGGAAAAAGTGATGCCATGCAAATGAAAACCAAAAAAGAGTGGAGTTGCTATACTGATGTCAGACAAAATAGACTTCAAGACAAGAAACATAAGAAAAGACAAAGAAGGGCATTATATAGTAGTAAAAGGGCTAATTCACTAGGAAGATATAACACTTATAAATATTTATGCACCCAACTCAGGAGCACTCAAATATGTAAAGAATAGATAGATCTAAAATGAGAGATAGACTGCAACACAATAATTGTTGGAAATCTCAACATCCCATTATCTCCTTTAGACAGGTCAATGAGACAAAAAATAAGCAAAGTGATTCAGGACCTAAATAATACCATAAATAAGATGGACTTGATAAACATCTATATAACTTTCCACCCAAAAAGCACAAAAATGTATATTTTTGTCAGCCATGCATGGTACTTTCTCAAAGATTGACCACATTATAGGGCATAAACAGCCTTTACAAATTCAAAGGCATAGAATCTATGTCCAGCATCTTTCCCAAACATGATGAAATTAAACTTGTTACTAATCTCAGGAAAAACCCTCAAAAATGCATAATACATGGAAACTAAATAATCTACTTCAGAATGACTTCATGACTACTGAAGAGATTAAGACAAAAGATTCATGGAAACAAGTGCTAATGAGTACACAAGTTTCCATAATTTATGCGACACTACAAAAGCAATCATAAGAGGGAAGTTCATAGCAATTAGTGTGGACAAGAAAAAGATGGAAAGGTGGCAAAGGACAACCTAACATGCCTCAGGGAAGTGGAAAAACAACAACAAAAATCCAAAAATTGACAGGAGAAAACAAATCGATGAAAAAGATAATAAGCAAACTATATAGAAAATAAACAAAAGCAAAAGCTGGTTATTTAAAAAGATAAACATGATTGACATACCATTAGCTAGACTATGAAGAAGAGAGAATGAAACCTAATAAAATTTGGGATGAATCAGGCAACATTACAACAAACATAATAGAAATACAAAACATCATTAGGGGATACTATGAGTGACTATATGTCAGCAAAGAAGAAAACCTGGGTGAGATGGACAAATTCTTGGACACATATAATCTACCATGATTGACTCAGGAGGACCTAGAAAGCCTAAATAGACCTATAACAAGCAAGAGATTGAATCAGTAATAAATAACCTCCCAACAAAGAAAAGTCCAGGTCCTGATGGGTTCACTGCTGAATTTTACAAAACTTTTAAAGAAGAGGTAACCCTCATTCTACTCACACAGTTTCTAGAGATCCAAAAGGAAGGAACCCTTCCAAATTCATTCTATGTAAGCCTCCATTACCCTCATTCCCAAAACGGATAAGGATACAACAAAAAAAGAAAACTACAGACCTATATCTCTGATGAATATAGATGCAAAAATTCTCAACAAGATACTTGCTAAGTGTAATCAACTGCATATAAAAAAGGTTATTTAACACGACCAGGTAGGCTGTATTCCAGGGATGCAAGGGTGGTTTAACATACGCAAAACCATAAATATAATACACCATATTAACAGAAAGAAAGATAAGAAACATATGATCATTTCAATTGATGTGGAAAAAGCATTTGACAACATACAACATTCCTTTATGATTAAGAATCTTAAGAGAATTGTCACAGAAGGATCATTTCTCACCATAATAAAAGCCATCTATGAAAAGCCTATAGCTAACATTATACTGAATGGGGAAAAGCTAAAAGCTTTTCCACTAAAAACTGGTACAAGACAAAGCTGCCCACTTGCTCTGCTCCTATTCAATATAGTACTGGAAGTCCTAGCCAATGTGATCAGACAAGAGAAGAAAATAAAAGGCATTCCAATAGGGGAAAGAGACCTGAAATGATCTCTGTTTGCAGATGTAATGATTGTATACATAGAAGACACAATAGTATCCACAGAAAAACTACTTGAAGTAATAAATGCGTACAGTAAAGTGGCAGATTACAAAATTAACTTACAAAGATCTATAGCATTTGTATATACAAACAACAAGCAGGCAGAGACAGAATTGAAGAAAGTAATCCCATTTACCATAGCCACAAGAAGTATAAGATACCTAGGAAAAAAACTAAAGAAGGAAGTCAAAGATGTCTACAAGGAAAACTTTGAAAACCTCAAACAGGAAATTGAAAAAGACACACACAAAAAAAGTGAAGAACATCCCATGTTCCTGGATTAGCATTTAATATTATCAAAATTGCAATTCTACCCAAATTAATCTACATATTTAATGCAATCCCTATAAAATTATAAGAGACATTCTTCACGTATCTATAAAAGAGTCATAGCATTTGTCTGGAATCATAAAGGACCCCATAGTGCCAAAGCCATGATGCACAAGAAGAGTAGAGTGGGTGGTATTTAACTTCCTGACACCAAAATATATTACAAAGTTGTGATAAAACAATATAGTAATGACACAAAAACAGACATGAAGACCAATGGAATAGAATAGAGACCTCAGAAATAAACCCCCAAACATACAGCCAAGTCATCTTTGACAAAGGGCACCAGTCAATCCAATGGGAAAAGGAAAACCTCTCTGGCAAATGGTGCAGGAAAAACTGAGTATCCATCTGCAGAAAGATTCATCTAACCCCTATCTGTCATCATTAACAAAAATCAACTCAGAATGGATCAAAGGTCTAAACCGCAAACTATAAAACTACTGGTGGAAAAGACTGGAGAAACTCTGGGAGACATTGGGATAGGCAAAGACTTTTTAATCAAGAATTCTAAAGTACAGACAATAATCCCCAAAATAGACAGGTAGGATTACATCAGATTAAGCAGTTTCTGCACAGCAAAGGACACGAATTAACAACCCTCGGAATAGGAGAGAATTTTTGTTAACTGTGCCTCAGATAAGGGACTGATAACCAGAACACACAGGGAACTCAAGTGGCTTACCTAGAAGAAAATGATTAACCCAATTAAATGATGGGAAAATGAGCTGAATAAACAACTCCCTAAGGAAGACATATGAACAGTCAAAAAGCATATGAAAAAATGCTGATTGTCTCTCATCACAAGGGAGATGCAGATAAAAACCACAGTGAGATATTACCTAATCCCAGTTAGATGGTGAAGATTAAAAATACAAGAAGTGATGTGTTGGAGGGGATATGGTGAAAGGAGAACACTACTACATTGTTGATGGGAATGTAAATTGGTCCAGCCACTGTGCAGAACAATGTGGAGGTTTCTCAAAAACCTTCAAATAGAACTACCATATGATCCAGCAATTCCACTCCTGGGTACCTACACAAAGGACAGGAGAACGCTCAGTCAGAAAAGCACGTGCACAACTATATTTATTGCAGCATTATTTACCATTGCTAAGACATGGAACCAACCCAAATCCACAAACAGATGAATGGATTGAAAAAGTGTGGCATATATACGCCATGGAATACTATTCAGTCATAAAAAGCAACAAGGTCCTGGCATTTGATAGAAAGTGGATGAATATGGAAGATTTGCTGTTGATTGAAGCAAGTCAGGCTATGAAAGAGAGACATTGTATGTCTTCACTTAACATATACCAACTGTCTGCACTCTATGGTAGAGACTGAAAGACTGGAGGACATAAAAGCATTAAAAATTGTTATGAACACTAGAGATGAAGTGGAAGGAGAGTTTGGGGTGAAAGAGGGTAGGAAAGGAAATTCTGGGAAAAAATAGAGAGGTAAGACATTTGTGAGACACAGATATGGTTTATTATCTATTGATGAGCATATGTATAGTATTCTCAACTGGGCTGGACTGAGGTGTATATCATGCTGGGTAAAGTCTCTTTATAATCTAAATAATGTATAGCGATTGAATATATAAATAATAATAATAAAAAGAAATTAAAAGTACATTTTTTTAATGCCAGAGAATCATATATATATTTCAGAAAGAGATAAAGAGCCCCCAGTGGGACCTGGTCATGCTGCAATCTCTTTCCTATATTCCTCCTTCCAGCCAGGATCCTGCACATGCACACACATGCACCCAGTAAGTTTTTCAAGTTGCAGGACCAGGATTTTAACTGCAGTGGACCATCTTTGGGATCTGGGTTCCACACAGTGCTTAACCATTATACTATGGGGCCGGCTCTACATATTGCTTTAAAAAATGTTTATTTATTCATTTCATCAGAGAGAGAGAGAGTAAATGAGAGAGAGCTCTAATAGAGTCCTAATGCCATGATCCACCTTGTCTCAGCTAACTCAGTCATAGGCTTGCGTGCACAGGGAAATACCAGGATATGAACCCAAGACCTTTTTCATGTGTGTCTAGCTGCAGCACTACTATGCCACCACGTGACCCCACATTTTACTTTTTTGAGCCAGCAATACTACTCCTATGAATCCATTCTATAATAATAAAAATCAATGTACATATATATAAACAGGAGGTGGGAAAAAGTGAGTGACCGCTGGTAGTGGGATGACTGAGTAAATTGCAATACATGTGCAGAAAGAAATGCTATTTTGGAGTCAGTAAATAGAACATATTAGAGCTCTACTACTTGACTTGGAAGGCTTTCTATGACCTCATATTTTCATAGAGCAAACAGGGAATCTCTGGGTGTGCATGGGCATAAAGATATTTAAGTGAACACGGAGAAAACATGAAGTAACAGCTGTGTTGTTAGTATGGATCACTTACAGAATAGTTATGTGGTATATGTAAAACCAAGGAGAGAACAGCTCAAGATAAAGTGGAAAAGCTATTAAAAAATGACTGCACCAGGAACCAGCAGTTAGCGTAATGGCTATGTCGCTGAACTCCTACGTAGTTGACTGCGGTTCACGTCCCAGACAGGGTGGCTTAGAACTCACGCTGGGCGTGTGTGTGTGCGTGCGTGCCCAAGATCCCGAGAGGAGAATGGAGGAGAAGGGATTTCAGCGTGATCATCCCCGCTGGGGGGGTTATTTCTCGCTTTCTGTCTCTATGTCTCTCTCTGTCTGTCTGGTGAGCGCACGCGCCCTACAGCGAAAACCTCTCCCCCCCCAAAAAAAATGACTGCACAAAAAATTATATCATTCAACACAATGCCTGCTAGGAAAAAGTCCTGTCTTCACCCTTCAAAACAAAAACAAGAACAAAAACTATCCAAACAAATAAACGAAAAGACATAAATCAAATCTTGCCTTTACAACCAATTACTAATTTACAGGAAATACAAAGAATAGAGGAAACATGTTAAGCTATACTCTGAGAATGTAATCAGCCTACCAATGGAATAATCTAAAGGAGAAAACACTTGGTTTATTCAATAGAAATAAATCACACACAAAAAATGAAGAGGGCATCTATTGATTAAGGGAAACTTGAAGATAACGGATCGATTGCAATAGTCAGAACTTATTTGGATCGTGATTCAAAGGAACAAAGTTTAAAACAACAATACATTTATTTACAGCCGTTTTCTGATACAATTAAAAATTTAAATAATGAATACTTGACGACATTAAGTAATCATTATTTTTTCAGATGTGATGCTGGCATTATAATTATTTTTTGTTTTGTCAGAAAAGTCATGCCATATTTTTCTATTTTTCCATGCAAAAATACATCATGACTTTTCTAATGACCCAATATTTATTCATTTTAATTATAACTTCCAGTTTACATATAGTCCATTTATATCTTTGGGGGCAACAGTATGGTTTTAAAGGCATGAATACAGTATGTAACAGTCAAACCAAGGATATACTCATATTTATCTTTTTCAACATTGACCATTATATTATGTTGTGCACATTTGTTAAATTAATTCTACTAGTTTTATTTTAAATTGGTCTCCACTTAATATATATGGACTATCTGCACTTTATGGTTGAAACTGAACTATTAGAGGATATAGAGACATGGAAAATGGTTATAGATACTGGATACAGTGTGGGAAGAGGGTGGGAGAAGGAGGAGAGTCTGAGGAAAGACATTAAGGAGAAAAGTAGGAGGCAAAACACTTATGGGACACAGAAATGGATTATTATCTGTTGATGATAATGTGTATAAGCTAAGTGATGTATTAAAACTATAAAATAAAATAAAATAAAATATGTTAAAAATAAATAAATAAAATAAATTGGTGTTATGGTTATTTTTAAAAAGAATTATCTTTTAGGCTAATTGCTTACCTAAATAGTCTAAATATTAGAGGATGAGATAATTAGATGTCTGTAAATTGTTTGAAAATAATATGGGACTGGAAGGAGCAGATGAGGACGCTGATGGGACAGAATGAGCCATGGTGTGGCTGGTGATGAATACATGGGTGTTCACAATAGTCTTATGTTTATTTCATGTGTGTTTGAAGTACTCTATTATAAAATTTTTAAATAAAAAGGAATTAAAAACATATAACCACACTTAAGCAAATTAAAAAGAAAGATAGACTTTGGTATTTTTTTTAAAAATGGGGTCCCGAATTATAGTTCAAACTTGAATTAAAGCACTGTAGAAGAGGAGGGTGACACACTGAGATGAACTTTAGGCCTCATATCTGTGTCTGGAATAAATACCTGTTTATGAATGGACAACCCACTTAATGGAAGTTGTAGGGTATTTTTTTTTAATTGTATTACTATTTCTATTTTCTTTTCGTTTCTTTTTTTTTTTCAAATTGCTAGAGGGCACATGCCAACTTTCAGTGCCAGCTTATAGTTTTAAACCTAAATATTTCCATCATCAAGATGCACTGGATTCACATAGTTTGCAAGATTTATTGACAGGTTTACTGAAATTTTTGGAATACTGGTAGCCTTTTTCTACATTTTTCTGAATATAATACTCCTGATGCCAGAATTATGAGTTAGTCTCTATTTCTTTATCAATCATCCAATCTCAGGTATTTGTTATCATTGCAAACATGAACTAAAATAGTGTACATAAGCTACAAGTGGATAGGCCAACAGGTAGAATGGAGTTAAAAGGCAGCTGGATGTCACATGGCCAACTGTGCAGTTTGAGTCTTGGATCTGGAGGCTTGAAAAATACACCAGGCTCATGTGCGTGCATGGCCAAAATCATGAGAGGAGACTGGAGGAGATGGGATTGCAGAATGGCCAAACCCTAGCAGGATTTTTCCCTTTCTTTTTCTCTGTATCTCTCTGTCTCTGTCCCTCCCTTGAGAGCTCATGCGCCTAAAGCAAACTAAAACACCAAAAAATAACAAACAAAATGTGAATGGATTTCGTGTTTAGACTAGGGTCCCATCCTTAAGATTTCTCATTATGCATACATAGATATTCAATAATTCAAAAATTATTCAAAATCACAACATTTCTGGTCCCAAGCATTTCAGATAAGCGATAGTCAACCTGTGTAAACTAATGTGAGTGCAAAATAGCCAATGGGGCTCAGAACATGGTATCCAAACTATGGAGCCTTGGTATTTGAGAAACAGGAGAAGCAGGATCCTCACTTTTACTTTTCCCTGTCCTCGTCCCCTGAAGTAGGCCATAAAACATAGATGACAGTCTTCCGAAGTAAGTCATAAGATCTCATTGCAGAGGCGCCCACCCTATACCCAGAGGAAAGGAATGTCTTTCTCTGTGAGGACACAGGGACATACAGAAGACTCTGAACAAATAAGACTTACTAAGTTCCCCACAGTTCGTTACCATTCAGTCATATCACCTTTGCCCAATCATACTTCTACATGACTGTCCACTCTTCATCAAGTATTGAAATGCACAGGTTTTCATGTGTTTTTGGGTCTTCATTTCTGAAGGCTTCCATGTCACATAAAATTTGTATTTAGATGCATTCTCTTATTAATCTGTCTTTTATTACAGGGGACTCAGTCATGAACCTAGGGATGGGTAAGGAAAGGAATATTCCACCTCCTACATCCCAAGAATGCCAACGTTGTGAAGGAAACCTCCAAAAATTAAAGGACACATGGTTATAACCACCCTGTTGAAGTTGGTGGGCTGTAGGCACAGAAATGTTAAGTAGATCTGACATAATGCAGGCCAACTTTCCAGCTATCAGTGGCACTCCTGTGATAGAAGGTATTTGCTAAGTAAATGTCCTACATGAACTTTGTGCTTTATCTTTACAGTGTACCAGGAGCACTTCCTGGCTGGCAGCTTCTCAGTGCAAGGGCGCCTGTTTCTCCAACTCCCTTCAAACTAGAGTCTTTCTCTTTTTCTTTCTTTTTCTCTCTCTTTTTCCTTCCTTCCTTCCTTCCTTCCTACCTTCCTTCCTTCCTTCCTTCCTTCCTTCCTTCCTTCCTTATCTCCTTATCTTCTTTCTTTACTTCCTTCCTTTCTTTCTTTTTTGCCATAGGTGTGTGTACTCACTGGAGAAAGACACAGAGAGAGAAAGTGAAAACCCTTCCTCCCATCCCTGGGGGATGGCCAATTCCCTTCCCTTCCATTCTCCTTGGGATTTTCAGCATGCATCCACACATGCCCAGAGTGTTTTTCAAGTCACAAGTTCCAGGACTTGAACTGTGGAGTTGGCCATGTGGAATCCAATGCCTTAACCACCACACCACCTGTTGGCTTATGGGGAATCTTTCTTTTACAAATCAGGATTGTAGCAGTTTGGTTTTGGCTCAGTCCCATCTGTATGGAAACTTGTTTAACTTTTAAACAAAATCCCTGGGGCCAGTAATTGCAATAAGTATTTTCTGCTCTTCTTTTTAGTTAGTTTTAAATGGAATAAAAGTAATTTGGGACCAGCAGTTAGCGTAATGGCTATGTCGCTGGACTTCCACGTAGTCGACCACTGTTCGCATCCTGGACCCGGTGGCTTAAAACTCACGCTGGGTGCGTGTGCGTGTATGCCCAAGATCCCAAGAGGAGAATGGAGGAGAAGGGATT